>NC_056728.1:1926824890-1926869890 GCF_019279795.1 Protopterus annectens | reverse complement strand
GAGAAATTAAGCAATTATTTTCAAAATATAAATTATGTCAATTATCTTATTATTTAAATCATGATCTGGGCAGCGATGGTGGTGCAGTGGTTAGCATTATTGCCTCACAGCAAGAGGTTCTCTGATTCGATTCTCAGCTGGGGTGCCTTCTGTGCGGAGTCTGCATGTCCTCCCTGTGGTCACGTGGGTTTCCTCCTGGGGCTCCAGTTTCCTCCCACATCCCAAAAGACATGCAGTAGGTGGATTGGATACTCTAAATTGGCCCTAGGTATGAGTCTGTGCATGTGTGTGCCTTCTGTGGAAGGTTGGACGCTGGGCTGGCAACTCAACTCCGTAAAACTCCACTGCCAATCATGAGCGGACAGATGATCCGCTGTGGCGACCCCTAACCGGGAAAAGCCGAAAGAAAAAGAAGAATCTTTAAATCATGATCTGCTGTGGTCAGCTAAGCTCTGCTAAGCATTGCTAAGCCATGATAAGCACTGCTTAAACTACCTCTGTTTAGGCACTGCTTGGCAGGGCTTAGCACCACATGACTGTGCTTAGCTGGTTTGCTCATTGCTAAGCACTGCTAAGCATTAACAGTTTAAGCTCTGCTCAGTTGAGCTGAGCTGGTTTGCATGGTGCTAAGTGGTGTGCCACATTTTTAAACATTGCCCAATGGCATTTAAGTGTGGGAAAATAGGTGACATTCAGCACAACAGGTGGGAATACAGCATAACCTGTTGGAGGTTGAACAGTGCAGGAACTCTGGCAGTCATTGGAGAGGGTGCATGCTTCTGGGTACAGCAGTGGGGCATTCAGGAGTCCAGGGTTATGGTTGAACACATGGTGAAAGACCATGAAGACCATCTGCTGCAGAGGCATCTCTAGGGCTCAGATTGCAAGGCAGAGGCCTGGGACTGGCTGGCAGTTGATCTCACTAGTGCTACAGGTATCCCCCACACAAATGAACAGGTCCATCACCACTATGATGACCTGAAGCATCAGAAGAGGGATCTTCTGGACACATGGGTCCAGGAAGCTCAGGCTGGGAATGCTCCACCAGTTAATAAGTACTGTTCATATTGTTTTATCAATACCTAATCTGAATGTTTGATAGACAGGTATGCATAATGGTATGATTCTCTCCCTACAGCTGCAGAGGAGAGAGCTTGCAACCTAGAGGTGCATGCAGGGCACTTGGCCAGGTTGCACCATGAGTGTGATGAGTACAGATTAATTAGCAATCCATAGTCAAATAAACAAGAAAGAGTAAAGCATTAACTGTCAATAGGTACTTGCAGTAAAGATTTGTGCATTGTAATGAATGTGGACATAGGCCTGTACTGCAATAAGTGACTACTACTATCTACAGTGGAATAAATAGGGAAGAGTAAAGCATTAACCCTACTAATGTAAATGAAATAAAATTAATACTACAATAATTGTGGGATTACAGCTTTATTGCAACACCTGCATTATATCTACTGTTGTGCAATAAAGACTCAAAACTATACCATTAACTGCACGAAGGTCCCTCTAATAAAGCTGTCTTGTGCATATGTGTGGAATTAGGGCTGATTTGCATGAAACTGATTATGACAACTGCTCTGAAATAAAAACACAAAAGAATACCACTACCTGCCTCAAGGTATAGCTAAAAAAGAGTGTTATGCAATAACTACAGATTCAGAACTGTAGTACAAGAAATGCATTATGACACATGTTCTGCAGTAACATCTGAAGCAATAACATTAACACTCAAGGTATATTGTGTATATCAGGGTTGTCTTGTGTTAGTCATTGCATTTCAGCTGCATGCATTCAGGGTCCGAGGTACGGTGCTGCAGGTAAGTATGACAGTGTAATAGCTGTAGACTGCAAATATACTATCTGCAACTTTATATGGATGAGCTAGCCAACCCAATATTCTGATATTGTTTGTAGACATCACAGATATTTCCACCCACTAAAAGTATATTGTGCACACCTACTTTCTATGTAGTAATCTATAACTTACCTAGTATCTCTGTCATGCATGAATCCCATGCATGTATGTTCAACTGTCACTGCAGTCTAGTATAAAACTGCAGTACTATTACCAAGTCATATTTTGTTTCCAGTTGAGCTCTAGGCAAATATCAGTCAGTCAGTAGTCAGCAGTGGCTCAGTAGCATAGTTTGTTAAATGCTCTGTCTCAAGTACATTTTGCCACACACAGACCCGGACTCGAATCCAGTGCCATGTTGTAATAAATACTACTTAATCAGTTTTGTATTGATGACAGATGTTCTTTACACAGGAAATGCAGGGAAATGTATGAAGTAGCCCTTATTATGAGTAAATAGTGTATGTTCAGATGAAACAGACTGTTAATAGCATTGACCAGGAATGTGATAAGACTTCATAAAATAAAGGGGAAAAGTACAATAATAATAAAATAAAATAAAATGTGTACTCTTGGCATGGCTGCATGCCTGGAGTATCCGTGAAAGTTTGCTGAAGTTCTATCCCCATGCCTACCAAGGATGGCATGATAGTTGTCTAATATCTGTAATGTACACATACATGTCTTTCAAGTCTCACGCTGTCATGGACTGTAATTAGTTTTGCATAATCCCTGTGTCACTGATGTATCCTCAACATGATTATGTCAATAGCACAATCACACTATATCAGTCTACAGTACACCTTGGTAGTTATATAGGTCCACCTGATGTGTAAATATTCTCTGTAGATGTGTACCTGAAGGTGTCACTGCTTGGCCCATACTGTCCCATGTGGATAGCTTGAGAGATATGTACATGCTATAGCAGCTATTGGGCACTGTTAGACATAAAGGAAGGACAGACCTGTAGCGTATATAGCAGTACTGTTGCAAACTATATAGCATATACTGGTATTAATGGACTGTATTTCTCTCACTCCCCACCTCTTATCTTCATCTAAATTTATTATTGTTATACATTGGTTATGGTTCACTATTAACATATGTTGTTTTAGTTTGTTGAATTAACAATGTTGTTGGCCTTATGCTGTAACCGTTACTGGCATGATGTTAATATACTGACTGTTATGTTATTTATTGTTGTGTTCCATATAATATGCATTGATATGTTAATGAGTTATTTCCAATGTTCTGGCATGCTGTTAAAACTAACAAAATGTTTTGTTCATAACTAAACTATACACATTGGTATACCTCTACTACCACAGGACATCAGGGTAGGCCAGTTACTGCTGATCTGCCTACCCTGCTTCAGCCAGCCGTGGCACCAGGTTCTAGCATATCTAGGACCCGAGCCAGTGGTGACCCCTCTTCTGTCCCTGCACAACCTGTGGGTGGAACCACCTTAGGACAGGGGCTCATTCCCCACCCCCGGGGATCAGTGGAGGAGGAGCAGTAGTCACCCAGGATCAACTACCAGCCATGGTGCACAGGATTGTGTGTAGGAGTTATGAACAATGTCTGCTCCAGATTGAGGGCAGGCTGAACAACCTGGTATGGCCTGGTAGTCCTGACACCCAGCCTCAAGCACAGCCACCTTTGAGGCAGTGAAGGACCAGTGTTGACTGCACATGGGTGGGGTGCTCAATCATGGTGTTGAGATCTGGGGGCACATGCATCTCTGATTCCACAAGGTGTCTACCCCCTCATGTGTCACACACTGCTTCTGTATTATGTTTTGTCTGTCTTGTCTGTCTGCAAATGCAACCTCTTCTAATTAAGCTTACCTCCCCATACATACCTACATCCCTTCCCCATTATTCAACTCTCTCCTTAAAAAAATACGCACCTGTCCCACAAAAAACATACTGCCCCATACATAGCTTTCCATTTCTCACGTGTCCACTGGACACAACTAATTAGGTCCAACTGGCTTGACAACACATTGATGTTGTCCTCACACCTCTCGTTGGGGTTTGAAGGTCCAAATTAATGTACAAAGTCGGTAAAAACTGTACAGCTATTGCTGTACAAGAAATGGAAAGTTATGTTCCTTTCCTACACCCTTCCTATGCATCCCTACCTGTCTTTCAGTATGCTTTTCCCCCTGCTTTCCCACACTTCACCCCGGTCCTATCACCTGCTTTTTCTTTTCTTTACTAATTTTTAGGGCAGAACTACATTGTTCATCACACAAACCCATGAAAACTGGCTTAAATGTGCTTAAAGGTGCCTTGATGGTCTTATGTGTTTCTCACAGTGTTAGGCACATCTGCAAAATAACCAACCCTGCTATGACTCAAACTCAGGCTCCTGTAGAATACAGTATAGTGCATTAGCTTACTAGGCAACTCAACTCTGAATTAAAAAAAATGTTTCCAGCAAACTATTCTGATTGTCACTGACACGCTGCAAGTACATATAATGGGAATAATGGGAGTGTACCTGGAGTGTGATGCAAGCACTACATCAGTACACAGCAAAATAATTAATAATGGATGTATGTGAGGCCTGGGATAGCAGGCATACCTGTCAGTTGTACAGATTGCTGCAGAATTTCCAGAGTTTTGCCCTCCATTATTGGCCCTGTATTCATAAAATCGTATTTTTCTGGCAAAGTAGTGGCAAGTCATTAAAGACTCAGGTTAGAAAATTTCGACAGACATTTCAGATTCACACTTCATACTCTTCAGAATACACATGCTAAGGTAAAACCTGTTAATCTATTAACATTCTAAGTTTATAAGAACAATATTTATAGATTGTCCCTATTTATGGGACTTGGTCCCACTTTTATTTATGGCTTTGTCCAGATTTCTTGATCTAAGAGGTTGCACCTGTGAGAGATGCACTTATCTATCCAAACTGGAGGTAAAGCTCTTTCCAATCAAGATTTAACTTGACAGTCAAGAGGAGAAGGTAAACACTTGCACCACACCACACTAATCACATAGTCTCACTAAATCTACACCGCCAAAATCCACACATAGAAACACAAAACCATTTGCAGAGGCTCTCAATAATAATCTGCTCAAGCAACAGAGACCTCCAAAGCAGAAATGCAAGCACCACCCCCTCCAACACAACCCAAATGACACATAGCCCGCAGACTCAGTGTGCCACTCAACCACAGCTAATAAGGCAAAACAATGTACCCAACACACTAGTCATAGGTGACTCTATAGTCAGGCACACTGATGTCCCACTTACCAGGCTAAACAAGGAGAAGGTTACTGTCAGCTGTCTGGCAGGTGCCAGGATCCGCCACATAACCCAGGCACTTAGGTCACTCCACAACAAGTACAAATATGACTCTGTCATTGTCCATGTTGATGTGAACAACCTGAGACGTACATCCCTGGACTACATGAAAAGAGACATGGAAGAGCTCTCCGATCTTGTAGCCCAGGCAGGTATGACCCTAGCCTTGAGTAGCATTCTGCCATCACCCAGAATGATGCCGCAGTACAAGGACAAAATGATTGACTTCAGCAATTGGCTAAGCTTCTGGTGCCATTCTAAAGGGATCCAGTATCTGTCTGCCTAGGATGACATAGTCGACAGACCACAATGCTTTGCCAGAGATAGCCTGCACCTAACACCCCTGGGATTCCGGATACTGGCTAAGGCTCTTGCCGCCCCTATAGTGCCTTTTTTAGGCAAGGTTCAAATGACAAATTCACCACCGTAACAGGAACAGGCAAGCAAAAACAGAGGGTGATGCTACTCAATGTTAAAAGTCTAAATCTCAAAATGCACTCACTCGAGGCACTCCTTAAAATGGAGAACATTGATATCTGTGCAGTGACTGAGACCTGGTCCAAGGCTCCAGAGAGCACCCCTGCACTACCAGGCTATAACTCATACCACACTTTTCAGCCATGTAACCTGGACCGGAACACCAAAAGTGGAGATGTGCCCATATTCATTGAGGATATCCACACCTCCAGGCTAGTTGCTCAGCATAATGCAGCCAAGGTTATCCAAGTACAACTAACTCTGGGCAAAACTGCAATCCAAATTGTAGCTTGCTACAGATTACCCACCATGCCCCAGGATTCCCACTCCTCTTTTCTTGATGTACTTGAAAATACTAGGGTTCAACCAAACACCCTAATAATGGGCAATTTCAACTACCCCACCATTACCTGGGAAAACTACTCATGTACCAACTCCTTCGCTCAACGCTTTCTGGAATTCATAAACTCCAATGCCGTGGCTCAACTTATCCACACTCCCACCAGGGGCAACAATATCCTAGATCTAGTCATTACCAACATGAATGACCGGTGTTCCACACATGAAGTCAACGCCTCATTGATCCGATCCGACCATAAGCTAATTACCCTAGATATCCACATCCTGCCCCCACCCCCATTAAGGAAACCATGGTAAAAGATTTCTCCAAAGCCAACTTCATGCTTCTTAAGACAGAAGTGGTGAACTTCATGACACCCATGCAGATGGACAATACAGTTATGACTACTGAATCCTACACGATTGCACTTTATAAGCACTTACATGAGTGCATGGATCGTGCTATCCCAAACAAAACCAAGATGCTATCCTCCACAAAAAGGAAGCCAATCTGGTGGTGCCCTGCCATAAACAAACTGTACAACAGAAGGAAGAAACTGTTGCAAAAGAGAGTAAAATCCCATGAGTGGAGGAGCTCCCTGGTCAGCCTCAGTAAGAAGCTGCAATCCCTGATAAAATCCTCCAAAGCTAGTTATGAAAACAAAATCACCACTAATTCTAAAGACAAACACAAAGCATTATATAGCTATGTCAAGAATCTTAATGGCAACACTCAGATCTGCTCTGAGTTACAACACAATGGCACTAAATATACAGACCTAACTTATATTGCCAACATCCTGGCAGATAGGTTCAGTGCTAACTTTATCCCCCTCTCACCCCCTAAAGAGCCCATCTCTATACCAGAAGAATGCAAAGTTCCTCTAATCATGGCTGCACAGGTAAAATCCACACTCTCCAAAGCCAAGAACACAGCATCCATGGGACCAGACAACATCCCAGTCTGCGTTCCACACGAACTACAAAATGAACTGGCACCCCAGCTAAGTACCATGTTCAATCATAGCCTCACCTCAGGCTTTGTGCCTGCTGAATGGTGCACAGCAATGGTTATCCCACTCCACACGGGGGGAGCCAGCATGGACCCTGGGAACTACCGCCCCATTAGCCTGACGAGCCTGGTCTGCAAGGCCATGGAACGTATCATCATAGAACTTATAAACAAAGACATTTGTAATCTCCAAACTCTGGACCCCACCCAGTTCGGGTTTGTAAAAGGCAGATCATGTCTCCTAAACCTGACAGACTTCTTTGAAGCAATCACCAAAGCCGTACACAAGGGTAAGGTGGTTCACACAGCCTATCTAGATCTTGCCAAGGCTTTTGACACCATCCCCCATTCTGGAATTATAGATAAACTCACTAAACTAGGTATAAATCCATATGTCACAAGATGGGTTGCCAAATGGCTCACTGACAGAACCCACACTGTGAAAGTAGCAGGCTCCAAATCTGACTTTAGACCAGTGACAAGTGGAGTACCACAGGGTTCAGTCCTGGGTCCTCTCCTGTTGGTATCTACTTCTCTGAAGTACAGGCTAACACAAAAGGTCTTTGGCTAATGAAGTTCACAGATGACTGCAAACTAGGAGCCATAATCGAAACTCCTAATGATGTGGATATCCTACAAAAGGGCCTCAGTGAGACAGATGCCTGGTGTCAAAGCCATGGCCTCAAGCTCAATGCCAAAAAGTGCATTGTCATCCCCTTTGGTAAAAACTCTGTACCCATGAACTACAACATAGGCGGTAGTATACTTAACACTGAAAGTGTGATAAGAGACCTAGGGACACAGGTGGACAGTAGTCTCTCCTTTGATAATCACATCACCACAGTAGTCAGGAAATCCTTCTATGTGACACACCTCATCACAAAAGGTTTCTCATCCATAAAAAAAGAGGTCATTGTTCCCCTCTAATCATCACTCCTTAGACCCATTATAGAGTACAATGCCCCTTTTGGAATGTACCTCACAAGACATCTACAACAACAGGAAAGGCCTCAGAAATACCTCACTAAGAGGGCTACTGGCCTAAAACAGATGCCCTACGCAGACCGTCTCAAAAAACTCCAGCTTTACTCCGTTGCATATCGCCTACTCAGAGGTGATCTCAGCCTAACATACAAAGCTATGGTAAACCCAGAGCTGTTGGACATGCTGCTCTTAAGGAAATCCCAATCTCTCCGAGCTACACGCTGTAGGGACCAAAACCTTGTCACCACAATAAACATAACATGCTGGAGGGATAGATTCCTGTCCCAGAGACTTCCCATACTCTGGAATAAACTACCTATCTATATCAAACAAAGCTCCTCATTAGCACTCTTCAAGAAAAATCTTGATGATTGATGGAAAATAGGAAATTCACCGCGGGGATCACCTCTGTGGCTCTGCTCGACAGTGGCACAAAAAAATTATTTTCTTGAGTGGCAAAAGCCAGGGTACCTTTTTAGCTGGGTTTGTATAGGCCCCAGGGCTGATAGTCTAGTACCTACCTATGAACCTATGAACCTATGAGAGGTATGATTATTGTTCCCTTTTATCAGCAACATCTTTAAACACACCTGCTAAGGCAGCAATGGCAAAGTACATGTGTACAACTGGGACCCTGCTACACAACAACTTCCTTTGAAAGCCATGCCCTTGTCACTTAGGACTAGTACCAACCTAAACAACTTCAAAACTCTACTTCATTCCTACCTCTTTCATAACAGAATTTGCAACAGCACTCCTCTGCCTTTAATACTTAAACTTTCTACTCCATTTGTCCCAGACTAACCTCCTTCTATTCTGCACCTGTTCTCCTTTCTATAATGCACTATGCTTAGTGAACAGCACAGTAAAACAGTATTATCCCAAGTATTGCCTCTCTCTCAAAACAAAAGTGGAATTGTTGTGTTTCTTCTGTTACAACCACCTGATACTTGTTTCTTAGAGTGACTTAGACTTTACTTGTTTATTGGAATTATCCTTGTAATTCAGAATTTGAACATGGATTTCCTTTACTTTGAAATTATTTTTGTAATCTGTATATATAAATGTATTGATTTGTTTGTTTGTTTTGGAGTTTTTCTCCCCGGGCCTCCACTGAAAACGGGCCCAATAGCCCAGTGGACTTCCCCAGTAATCAAACTGAAATAAATAAATAAATAAAATAAATAATGCACATAATGATGGATGCAGACGTGTGTCATGCACTGTAAGTATGCGCATATATCTTGCAAATACACCTCTGAAAACACTGACTCAGTAACTCAGTTGGTTAAATACCTTGTATGTAGTATATTTCACCACCCCACAGTCCTGGGTTTGAATCCAGTGTGTTGCACATCAATTACATTCTTGTGAACACAGCAAGTAATGACTGAGTCATGCAATTTTAACCCACACAGGTTGCTGCTACTGCATTAACTGACACCCATATTTGAAAGTAAAAGGCCTGTAGGCAGGGATACACTGCTCATGTTTGTATAGCCAAACTATATGCCACCTACTACTCTGTGATTGGCACTGTTACATAACAGATGTATCTTACTCACATGCCTCGAATGGACGATAAAGAGTACCCTTACCCTGGCTCTGCTGTTATGGCACAGCTGACACTGCTGCCTCAATTACACGTACAGCTTGCTGTCCTCCAAAGCATTCACACACCCCCCCCTATGTGTCCTAGGCTGCAGCAGCAGCTTCAGCTCAGAACATATGCAGCTGTGTGTTAAGCTAGCTGCTACAGACCTGCCATAACTCACAACCCCCTAGAACAAAGGATCCAGTCACAATCATACATAAAGGGTGGGAGGGCAAAGGTCCAGTGACAGAGGCATGTTTCACAATTTGCCCCTACAAAGATAATAAGATGATAGAATAGCAGCAACTGCTTCAGCATGCATAGTTTGATGGGTATGATGTCTGACATTCACGTTTCCCTGTCCTTACTGACCTCAGCCCACAATGTTTACCATTGAACTGCCAGATAATTACAACTTCATGGGACAATAGCCAAACATATCATGCAAAACTGTGGACAGACCTCAGAAATCTCAGCAGTGGACAGTATTTGTTCCAACCCTCTGTAGTCTCCACACCTCACTAATGTCCATCTCAAAGATTAAGAAAGGGGCAAAGGCCTAAATGAAGGCCTTAGATATTGCACTGTGGTGCCATGCCATTGGCTAATGAAAGTACAACCCAGCTGTTTTGGATGCAAATAACAAGTCTGAGACACATATTGGTGCACAGGCAATTACCTGTTAATGCGCATTACCTACAAAAGGCAATCAACTGCCTGTGGGGAACAGGTCTATATGTTTTTTTGCTCACACCGACAATGGATTTGCAAGCTATTTGCAAAGGAATACTTCAAAAAAGGAGTACTTCATCCTACCAGGTATGTAATAGATGTCCCCATATAATGGGATGCAGATGGTAGGATGGGGGTATGGGGAATAGGGATTAGAACAGTAGGCCTGTCGTACATATGGTATTGACATGTTGGTGATACTCTGGTGTTGAACAGCTACAGTCATGCCTCCCAACTGTCCTTGCTTTGAGTCAAATCCTAGCTCTGCCATATTACTCCCTCCTACAATGGTCAGCTGTTGTAGGAAAGCAAGTGGAATCTGTGTTAGACATAGTGACACTAAGTAAGGGTGTACACTCCTGTAACATCAAACAATATACTGTCATTCACAACTTATCAGTCTGTCAATATCACAAATAAATAGTGCTGGCATTCTACAGGTGTTCCTGACTGTCCCTGATGTACCCTGGCTAGGTCATTGTTTTGTTGACATTCATCCCTCATTGGTTAAGAGCTATGGCTAACATACCTGTCAACCCCCTACAGCAGGGATTCAGTGATAGCCATAAGTAATGGGGTGCACAATCCCAACCTCAGAGACAGGGAATACATATTGGCCATGCAACATAAAACTATGAATACACTAACAGATATTATTGTAGCATACATGTTTTCTGTGGGGTCTGGCATGTGACAGTTATATTCCCTATTGTCCATCAACAACCATCAGTGAATGGCCAACCATTTGTTAGACATCCACATGTTTGTGTCAAAAGGAACACATTCATGAGGCGCACATTCAAAGTCTGCAAACATCTGTGTGGTGGGGAGGTGGAATGCTGGCAGGGAACATATAGTACAGCAGGTTTGCATTGCTGCCTGTCATTGTGGCGCACTGCTGTTGCTGGACTGACCCCATATAGTTGTTGTAATATCACAGAGCTATTTGTCCAACAGTGGCTGTATGACATATTAAGATGAGCTTTCCCATAGGGGACACACCACAGTAGACTGCAGTGATGGGTGTAGAGACATAGAGCAGAATCTGTCATGGCACACGGGGGAATACCCAGTATTGCTATTACCTTGGTGAAAGCCACACATGTAGTATGTTGACAGACTGTGGGGTATGATGTGTGAGGGAGCAGTGGATAGTGCAGGCTGTATTGGTTGAGGATGCTGTATATAGAAGATGTCTGCATATCTGGTCCTGTAATGTATCCCCCTCTTGTTGTTTTTCAGGAACAATGTATCACAGGAGGCACCTCCCATTCACAGCTGCTGACAATGCTGTTATCTTGGATGGCCTCAGACTGCATCATCACATTCTGCTTTCAAGGGGTCTCCAATATCGTGACCACTGTGCAGCATTATGGGCTGACCTTGTCAGGCCAGTAAACCAAAGTGGACATCAGGACATGACCTACCAGCAGGTTTGACACAGGGCCACAGATATGATCAATGCCGAATGTCAAAGGGCAGTTCCTGTGGCCAGGGATTCTACTGACACTGGTGGAGGGCTGAAACAGAACAACCACTCACAGCCAGAGAGGAATTCCTGGCAAACCTAGAATCAACCACCGGCACCCAGGCATCCATCACCCCATAAATCCTGGAGGTGGGAGCCACACTGTCCACATCAGAGGAGTGTCCAGGTAAGCTTACTGTGTTCACCAGTGTAATACTGTATCAGTCATTGTGGCAGACTGTGCATACCAGTACATGGGTGTCAGGTCTGTCTGCATTGAGGGGGGGGGGTTCTTTAATGCACAGTTGTGCACACATACTCAGAATATCAGCATTGTAGGCAGTATCACATTAGCTACTGTACATGTGGATATATTCACATATTACTCTCTAACAGTCCAACATTTGGTATTGTTAACAATCCCTCTCCCTCACACTTTCATAAATACATCAGGTGTGGCCTGATTCTGTGGTCCTGTACCTGAGAAGTGTGATACCATTGTTTTACAGCTTATATATGCCATATGAATGTTAAGGACTGTCATTTAGCCCAAGGCACAACTGTTATGCTTAGCCAGAGTGGAATAGTTGTATGTTCCATATCAGAGCAGTTGACTATAGTGCATACAGTGGATAATCACAGCTGTGTATTTGTACAAACAATAACACATTTGCAGTTATAGCCATGAAGAAGTATGCAGCCTGCTATACAGGAGGCAATGACTCCAGGATGCCTGTTCACTCACTATAGGGAGATGGTACATACCTGCAGCAGTCATACTACAGTAGGCATATCATTCTCAGGATAGGTGTACTGGGTATTATGTGCAGTTCTATCACATACACTGTCATATTGCATACCCCACAGGTGTAGTGCACTGGCAACATTCACTGGATGTAGCTGAAGTACATGTAAATAAGGGTCTGTTTTGTTTGTGTATGCTGTGTGATTGGGTGTTGTGCATAAGATTAGAGATGTGAAGATGTGTGACTGTTAATACAGTTGTGGCTCCTCATCTGTATGAGTCTGTCTGGATTACCATACATAATAGTGCAGGTAGTAATGTACAGCTTTTTGCCTTTCTCCTCACAGGTGAATGGGGAGTTGGAGTCTGTCCCCCTCACAACTTAATGTCAGTGTTGCATTAGGATCTGATGATGATGGTGGCCATAGTGAGGCACAGGTGAGGTTATTGGGGGCTGAATCTGTCCCAGATGTTGACATCCCACTTCTGCCCCCATTGTCCCCAAATACAGCCAGTATGCCCACACATATCCTGTCCCCAGAGGTCACAGATATTGGACAGTCACATGGTGTCAACAGTGAACAGGACAGTGTGACTACTATGGCATCAGTGAGTGTAGACATTGACCATAACCAGACAGCTTTTGAGGTCCCACAAAGGCTGATTGACAGGGGTGCTCGAAGGGGGACTGCTGTCTATCCACCTCCTGTCACAGGTGTCAAATCATGGGTCACTCACCAGTCCATCATGGAGGCACAGGCATGTACTGAAAACATCATCAGATGAATTCTCAGGGTCATGGATGCAGCACAGTCTGACATCCGTGACTACCTCCACCACATTGGTAACAACATGGATCATTTCACTGATGTAGTGGACATATGGTGGGCTGAGACAATGTCTGTCTTTGCCTGTGTATTTTCTATGCTGGAAAATCTGGTTGGGATGGGGCATTGGCCACATGGATGTAGGTCAACAACACCATGTGCTGAGAGATCAAATGCCCATGCACACTCATGCTCCCATAGTGACAATACCTCCAGCACTACAGAGGGAAGTGTGCTGCCCACACCACGATGTGGCAGGCCATGGGCTCATTATTCTGGGCAGTCCCGTGTGGGGCATGGGCCCAGTAGACAGCAGTTACTGTCAGGTACTAGTACTGCATGCGACCTTTGGCCTGGTAGTGCCAGTGCCACTCCTGACAGAGCAAATTCCTGTGTTCATAGCCCGAAATGGTGAACTGTCCACTCTGCCATGTAAGGTCCACAGCTGTCCATTATACACATGTGTATGGATAGCACTGGGCTTGACTGTATACACACACACCCTCAAACATCACTGTCATGTGCAGGTCACCAACAGACACACATCACACCTCTCCAAGGCAATCTGACCAGCACCATTCCTGACTCACACACATGCTGCCAACTGTATGGAATGGCCTAGGCCTCTGGCACCCCCACACTACACCCTCTGCATGTGACGATACCTGTGCCACATCCCTGCCATCCATTCCATTGATGCAGGGACATGCAAATAAGTGTCTGATGCACAGGGTGACTATATTGCTTTCAATGTAGTTGTGTAGTGCAGTATTGTTATGCCATTACAGGTATGGGCCACAATAATATTGCTTTCAATGTAGTTGTGTAGTGCAGTATTGCTGTCATGACTACACAGCAAACCTTGTGTATCTTAGATGCATGATGATAAACTGGTGGTAGTGTGACAGAATGACAGGTGTATCATGGACCTGTGTATGTTTCTGTTCCAGGAGTTTGAGTTATTATTTTATGTACGTATGGCAGCAGTACAGTGACAGAGGATGGCATGGCAGCACTGCAGAAATATGACATCAGCAAAGTATGACAGTCTTTTTGCATGGTTCCCTAGATGCATTTATGTAGAAGATCCTATCTGGGACAATGGGGAAGCTGACATAATCATGCATTCATACTTTGTGAGAAGGTCTGCTATCTGTCACCTGGTTTTCTGACCATACAAACCTAGATGGTGGCAGACATCAATGATGCCTATGTAAGACCTGGAACTTGTCAAAGGGCTGTAAAAGCACAACCGTTGCACAAAAATAGCCCATATGTTCCTATCCATAGTGATACTAGAAGATATATCTGCAATCAAACACACATACAGAGTTGGGTGGTGGGAGTATAGAACCCCTACCTATCCACTATTACACACTAGAGCTCACAGTAGTTATCGCATGTGCCACGCAGTTTATTGGGTTTTGGGCTGTCAACTAGTACTCCTAAGGTGGAGGACATCAGCAGGCCTTGTGGGTAGGGCATTTACAGGCCAGCAGCTAGTCTTAGGCCCATAAAATGCATAACTATTGCACAGAGATTGACCATATGGATACATGTATGCACAAACATGCGCGCGCACACACACACACACACACACACACACACACACACACACACACACACACACACACACACACACACACACACACAGTTAGCTGATGGGAGGCAAGAATCCTTATCTATCTAGTAGTACACACTATAGCTTACAGTACTTATCGCATGCATCACAGAGATTACTCTAAACTAGATTCTCACCCAGTGCTCTTAAGGTGGATGACATCAGCAAGCTTTGTAAAGGAGGCCAATGCAGTGACCATCAGGTCATCACACTGCAAACAGTGATATTTGCACACAGATAATTGGCTATTGTGAGACTAGAACTCTTACCTACCTAGTAGTTGTTGTTGTTGTTAAGGTGGATGACATCAGCAGGCTTTCTAAAAGATGCCACTGTAGATACCATCAGGTAGTCACAGGGCCTTAAAATGTGCAACCATTGCTCAGCAATAGGCATGCCTGTACTGCTGCATGGAGTGATATTTATACACAGCTACTTGGCTGTTGTGAGATTAGAATCCCTACCTATCTAGTAGCACACACTATAACTTGCAGTACTTATTGCATGCATCATGGAGATTACTTGAAATTAGACTGTCAGCCAATGATGTTAAGGTGGATGACATCAGCAGGCTTTGTAAAGGAGGCCACTGTTGAGGAAAGGAGCTAGTCACAGGGCCAAAAAATGAATAACTACTGCACAGACATAGGCCAGATAGGTATATCTTTACTGCTGCAGGGGTTATATCTATATACACACACAGAGTTACCTGTTGTGAGATTAGTATCACTACCTATCTATTCATACACACTTTAGCTCACAGTACTTATTACATGCACCACAGGTTATGCCTGTTGCATTTGTGGATGCAGCCACAGTACTTGTGGCCTACTCAAAGGGGCCATGTATTACACAGCACGTGGGCTTGCAGAGTGCTCCAGCATGCTGCTCTTATTGTCTCTAGTGCCATAGGAGTGGAGTACCTGTTAATACACCTGCTATGTGTATGCACAGTTCCCAGTATGGCCATGTCTGGCTGGTTGCAGTTTGGTAGGTGGACAATTGACCATGGACAATATGACCTTCTCAAGACCTGCGTTAAAACCATTGCACATTACACCACCTCCTTAATGTTGTCTGTGTAAAGGGGGACATTCCACAGGCACAGTGTTCTGTGGGTATGGGGATTTTGTCCTTTTGTGGCCTTGGTCTGTTACCATCAGAACACTGTTGTGATGTTTAGGTGCAGGTAACCCCAGTATTCTGCATGTAAGTGGGGATATTCATACATCCCACCCCTCCACACATGCACACCCACACACACACACACACACACACACACATATATATATATATATATATATATATATATATATATATGACTTTTCTTCCAGAAAAAAGGAGGTCATTGTCCCACTGTATTCATCATCCATTAGACTTATTATAGAATACAATGCCCGATTTTGTATGTACCTCTCAAGACATCTGCAACAACTGGAATGGCCGCAGAAATACCTCGCTAAAAGAATAATGGGCCTAAAGCAGATGCCCTGTGCTGACCATCTAAAAAACTCCAGGTGTACTCTGTTGCATATTGTCTACTCAGAGGCAGTCTCTGGTTAACATACTAGGCCATGTCAAGCCCAGAGCTGTTGGACAAGCTACATTTAATGAAATCCCAATCCCTCAGAGCCACACGCTCCAGGGATCTAAACCTTGTCATCACAATGAATAAAACATGCTGGAGGGATAGTTTCCTGACCCAGAGACTCCCCAGACTCTGGAATAGATTGCCCATACATGTCAAGCAGAGCACCTCTTTGGCCCTCTTCAAAAGGAACTTTGACGAGTGGATGGGAGATAGGAAATTCACCCCGGGGTCACATCAGTTGCCCTGCTAGACAGGGATCCAGGGAAATAAATATTGTGGGAAGAAATAGCCAGGGAATTGTTATGGTTAGGCTTGTATAGGGCCGATAGCCTAGTACCAACCTATGAACCTACATATATCTATCTATCTATCTATATATATATATATATATATATATATATATATATATATATATATATATATATACATATACATATTTCTCGACTGCAACACAGTTGAATAGTCATGTTGTCAAACCGAAATGTTGGTTTGCACAACATCGACTAACGTAAATGTCGAACCAGATGTCTAAAAATGTCGATATCGACATTTTTGAACAAGAAGCAGACTCCAAGACTGTCTGCCAAAGTTGCCACACTACATTACATGTTTGCAGGGGAGCAAGCCCCTCTGCACCCCCCATGTTGGGGGCAAGCCCTCCACACCCCCATACTTATATATACAAACTCCAAGATCGCACTACATTGAGGGTAAGGGTACATTTCCCAAGCCCCACTATACTGCGATATGGCTTGGAATGTCGGAATTCACAGCAGCAAATGCTGTATTGCATTCACTGATGTAAATTCCGACATTTTTTGTGTTGATGTTTTGAGTAGACATACGTCTCTCGACATTTTGTAAATCGCACAAGTTATAATCAACAAATTGATAGTAAACCGATATATATATATATATATATATATATATATATATATATGTGTGTGTGTGTGTGTGTGTGTGTGTGTGTATAACAGGGATGTCATCTTAACTCTTGCTGTTTGTGCATGTTATGTAAATGTGTTATGTAAATAAGTGTGGAGAGTCTATAAGAGGTCCACACATTATTTAGCTATGTATATATATATATATATATATATATATATATATATATATATATATATATATATATATATATATATATATATATATATATATATATATATATATATATATACATATTTTATTAACGTATATACATGTGCCACATACTGATAGCTAGGGTAATCATGTATGAGAGGGATAGGTGGAGACATACATAGCTGTCGGTATGCACACACATATTTCTACATAACTATTCTTTGAGCAGAAGAGGCAAGTGACATGGGTTCAAAGTTGGCCAAATGTAGGAACATGCCTGATGTGACTGTCAGTACTTACAAGGTGACTCCAGGTCAGACCTACCTGTACTCCAGTCTGGGATTTTGTGTGCTGCAGACCATTGGCTGTTGCACCTGTTTTCACACTCCAGCACCGCCCTGATATTTTGTCCTACCTAGCTATCAACTCTAGAATGTCCAATTATTTGTCTCATATCTTTGGTCCGTGTTACATAATATTGTGATTTTCTGACACAATAGTGGCAAATCATTAAAGAGTGATGTTAGGAAATAATGACAGACATTTGAGATTCAGTCTGCAGACACTTCAGGAGATTCATGGTAATGCAAGACCTGTTATTTTGTCAATTCTTTACATTTTTAAGTGCAAGATTTAACATTTGCCTGTATTTTTGGGTCTTTGTTCCACTTATATCCATCTCTTTGGCCAGATTTGTTGCTGTAAGAGGTTGAGAGGTTTAATGTGCTGGGGTTATGCTGCAACACCACATACAGGGTGACAGTTTGCATACCTCTCCCTGTATTTGTTTTTGCACAATGTCTGGCCTATTGCCCCATATGTCTGCTCTGTTTCTCATACAGTTGTGGTTTTCTGGAACGATACTGTAAAATGTAGGCACTGAGGTGTTAACTACTGAGACATTTAAGTGATGGCCTTTACATCCAGCAGCTAATCTGACCTGCTGCAACCTGCTATTATACGAGCCACCTTCTAGGTTACTCAGACCATGTATAATGTCTGTCTGTAAGTTTGGCCTTCTGTCCCCCATTTTCTCTGGCTTTGCCCAGCTGCCTTGCAGTAACGGATTGTGGCATTATGACGGTCTGTAGGACTCCTACCATGTGAGTAACTCACATGCAAAAATTGTAGATGCTGCCAACTTCAAAACATCAACACCATCACCCATGCTAATGTCTTTAGCCCAGGGAGCCACACCAGCCACCAGAGGGAGAGGTTTAATTCCTCACAGTATCAACAGCATACAGACATACATTGCCCCTGTGTTTTGTGGGTAAAAATATTTGGCCAGGTTGTATGTCACAGCCCTGGAAATGTGTGGTCTGCTGATATATCCTTGCAAACATACTCTGTTGCTGCAGTTGCATGGCAACACAGATGTGTTTGGGGTAGAGGACTCTGGTATTGACAGTCCTGCATCTGTCCAATGACCACACTGTTTGGCATTTCCCTTGCATAAAGCAGTGGGGCTTCCAGCCATGTGGCCTAATTAAAATTATGGGGCACTCAGTATAGGACAGAGTACCTGTTGTCCCAAGTGGCTGTTAGAACTCTGCAAGTTGCCCAGTAGCCCACTCTATTCCCATGCATACATGCAGCAGATCCATATATATGCTACCATAGTCTAGTACCCCATACAATTGTTGTATACCAGAGTGACTTACCTTGTGAACACAGCAGTTGAGAGATCTGTGTTTCAGGGCTGACTCTGATGCACGCAGTACACAGCCAATACATGGTTAGGTACAGGTTGTGTGGTGTGGCTGGCATCCTTTTTACTATGTATGCAAGTCAGAGTAACATGTCAGTCCCTTGGACCCTAGGTTGTCAGTGCATCTGTTATGCATTGCCTCTTGGCCAAAGCCAGGGCATACTGGGCATGTCTATGTCTGCCTACAGAGACAGCCCCAGGGGGTTCCTCCTCCAAGTCTTCATGTAGGTGTGGCTTTGGGGACATTGGCACTGGTGGGGGGTTGTGTGGCCCTTCCCTGTGGTGATCCTGCCACAGCTGTTTCTGCAGGATCATATTATGTATCTTGGCACATGCTGTGAACATATGTGCACATGTGGCTGGAGAGTACTTCTAGGGTCCACCAGATATATCAAGGCACCAGAACCATGACTTGAGCAGCCCAAACACATGCTCTATGATGTTTCTAGTTTGTGTGTACACCTCATTATGACATTCTTTGGTAGGTGTGTGTGTATTTCTGATGGGTGTCATCATCCATGGTTCCACTGCATAGCCAGCATCCCCCAGTAGATGGCCATATGGGATGCCCCCCCGGCAAACATCTAGTGCAGCTGTGATGCATGCCAGATATGGTTGTCTTGATAAATGCCAGGGCTGCCAGCACACACATTCATGATAATGCCCTGGGCATTGCACATGACCTGGCAGTTGATGGATTGATACCCTTTCCTGTTGATGTAGACTCTACCCTCCTGAATGGGCGGTGCTTTGATGTGGGCATGAGTAAAGTCTATGACACCCAATAACTCAGAGTAGTGTGCTACATGGTAGAAGAGATGCACACTGCTGGCCCTCTCCTCAGGGGTGCAGGATAAATAAATATGCCCACTGGCATGTGTTTGCATGGTATCCGAGAACTGTGGAGTACCCTGGATGCTGATGCCTGTGAGACCCCCATCGTGTCCCCAGTTGGTCATTGAAAAGTACCTGTAGCTGGTATCCTAAGCACTACACATACCTTTGTTTCCACCGGGATGGGTTCCCATTTGTTGGCTCTGGGTCAGAGTTGAGGATGGCAGAGCACAGTGAGGACTTGCAGTATGTCCCTGCCCACCCTGTAGTGCTCTACAATCTCCAGGTCATGTAGCTCCTGGAAGGCTACCCTGGACCTGAACACTCTTCTCTTTCTCAGTCTAGACCTATTGTCAGCAGGACCATCAGCACTGACCTCAGCATCTTGCACATGCAGATGTAGCAGCTCTGTAACAGCGCCTAGCATTCTCTCAGTTAAAATTCCTGAGTCGGATTCCAATGGTGCAGAGTATGGGGGGATATTAGATTGTAAGGTGCATGCACACTTTATAGTGCTCTTCTGCAGATGCAGCCTGTGTGATTGGTTAACTATGATGCATTCCACCTGCCAAGTACATCACTGAGAGGTTGGAATGGCTCAGTTTTGGTGGAACAGGAGTAATCAGTAATTTATATATGATTGACTTTCTCAGCCAATTTCTTTTTTTTTCTTTTTTTGACAGCCTTCCCTGCTAAGCAGTGCGGTGTGGCACAAGTACCAGTGCCACAGGTATAAAACAATGGTCAGCAGTCAATAGACACACCCCCATGAAAGGGCACACTAAGCACAGTAACAATCCATGCAAACATGCTCAAACTAGCTTAAACACACGCTCCGAAGCTAAACAGAGCTTAGCAGCACTGGACACACACCCTCTGCCCAGCTCAGCAGCACAATGTGCAAACAGCCACTGCTGTCCTCCAATGTGCTTAAAGAAATTGAGACACACCCTTTTTTGATGTCAGCTACCTGTGGACAACAACATGGTTCTGGGGCTACACGGCTTTGATCTACGGGCACAGATGCCCATTTTTGCTATTCAGTATCCCCAGCTCATTTGCATACAGATCTATGCACACAAGCTGGATACTGCACTATTCCAGGCATACCTCCCAACCTCGTAGAGTATGAAATCTGGACAAAGCCATAAAAATGTGGTGCAAATAGGGACAATTTTGAAACATTGCTCTTACAAACTTAGAAATATGATAAAATAACAGGTTTTGCATTAGCAATAATTTTATGAATGGTATGAAGTCTAAAACTCAAATGTCTGTCATTATTTTGCAACTTCAGTCTTTAATGATTTGCCACTAATTTGCTAGAAAGCCACAATTTTATGAAAAATGGACCAAAAATATAAGGCAAAAATCTGGACATTCTGCGTAAATCTGTACAGTTGAGAGGTACAATTCCAGGACCTCCCTCCTTAGCAACCACAGACATCTACCATTGCACATACTCCATGCAAGGCCCTGTAATGCATTTTTATCACATATTTTATTTTTTTTCACACTTTTACATTTTTTTGCATAACTGCATGCTTGCACATTGCTCTACACTGTGCAAGCATAATATAGGTATTAAAAAATTACTTTAATTTTTTTCATTACTTTTTGGTCACACAAGACATATTGGACATATCTGTGTCTGCTTTGCTATTTCTGACCTTCTAACAGGGCTTTTACAGCCCCTGTTCACTTTTTAATTTCATGTACACGGAATTTTTCTGTGTACACTTATGACATCAACACAGGATCTGCACAACGACCTGTCTGCTTGCTGGATCACTCTACACCTTCATTTGCATGGAATTCACCTGCATATGAGGAAATTTGCATACCATGGACACTTCCGTGTTGCCATGCTCGTTCACACCCCTCAGCTCTGTTTAATGGATTGCACGGCTGCTTACTTCCGTGTAACCTCTGTGACACTATGCCTACAAGGAAAATTAATCCATGTAGGCTTTATTGAATTCCCCCTACAGTGCTCCTCTTCTCCAGTCAACCACTTTTTCCAGGAGAAAAATGAGACTTTTTCATTTAGTTGTGCAGTAAGTGCTGCTGTACTTGTATTAAGATGTCAGAAAATGTGGATTTGATCTGATACTGGAATCATCATTCAAGTAAAATAAACAAATCTGGTTAACCACAATAATGATCTCAGTGAAACTTATGGTTTGATGCAACTCAATAAAAAAACATTTTTGCTTGCAAGGCAGCTGCCCTGAAATAATTTACCTTAAAAGTGAACTAAACTGTTGCCAGTACTGTCCAGTAACAAGCATTTTAGTAAGCTAGACAACTATCCTGAAAAAAGAATGGAAAAAATAGGAGGGAATGAATGCTGTATCACTTCATTTGATTCCAATGGGCATGCTTGCCATGTTAACATGTGATAGTATACCTCTTAGCATCTTATTAATCCATGCATTTGCAGGAGACTTCTCATGCTAATATTTACTCAAAAAAAAAAACAAATGGTTTCATGCTTCTGGAGCCGAGGACATCTAATTAAAACCAGAGCCAGCAATGTATAGAAAGGAACACATTTTGATAAAATAAAAAAAAAAAAAACAATTATAATGACAAGTCACAAAGCTAGGAAGATTATACTGTATGTTTTATCTTTCTATATTCAAGGACATCTAATTACCCACAGAGCCATCAATGTATGTAAAGAAATATTTTGAGGAAAAAAATAAATAAATAGAATTAAAAGTCACGAATAACAGGAAAAATGAAAAAAAATGATGGCAGGTTCACAAATTCAAACTTCTGCATTGTCAAAAAGCTACACCATGAAGATTATACTGTATGCTTGTTAATTAATTAATTATTTTTTTGCTCCTAGAGCTGAAGGTAGCTAATCACCTGCAAGACTAACAATATATGGGAATAAACATACTTTTAGAAGAAAATAAAAATAGAAAGGAAGACAAGACTGTGACCATTCAGAGAAGCAGCTGTTTTAAGGCTCCTGGAGCCAAAAGGAGCAAATGATCCTCAGAACCACAAATATTGTAGAAAGAAATAAGAGAGATATACACATCTTAGAGTGCAGGCTCCCTATAAAGATAGCATTGGAAACCAACTCCCCCAACCAACAGCTTCCAAAAATGCTTTAATATTGTGTTAGCTTTGCTGCATGATCACAGCTTTTTGAGCTAAGATTCACACTTATTGTGTGTTTTATTTTTCTCTTTCATTCAATGCTTTGCAACTGTAGAATTAAAATAAGGAAATAAGGGTGGATGCAAAGCCCTCTCAAGGTCATCAGGCAAGTTTGCCTACCTAACACACACACACACACACACACACACACACACACACACACACACACACACACACACACACACACATACACACACACACAAAAAGTTTCAGTGATTCTACCTGAACATTCAGTGATTGTGTATTTGAAGAATTTGCCACTGGAGGTATGTTCAAGTTTTTACTCTGCATCAAAAACACTTAATTACGAAAGAACATTAAAAGGAAAAAAACACAAATAGCAGGAGAAATGGTTGCAGGTTAATAAATCTGAATTCCTTTCTGGTCATACAGCTCCTCCAGGATGGTTATCCTGTGTTTTTTCAAAATATGGAAGGTATTATGCCCCTGCAGCCAGAGATAGCTAATTACCCACAGATGTTTGAGTACACAAGAATCAATTCTAATAAATACCATATTTAGCAGGAAAAAATTGGTTGAAGAACCACAAATGTTAATTCATTCATGGTTAAGTAGTAACACCAAGTGGATTATGTTGTAACATTCAGAGAAGCAGGAAGTTTTATTTTCCTGGAGATAGGGACAACTAATCACCCACAGAACCACTGTTTTGGAAGAAAATATGAAATGTTATAAGTAGCAAGGGAAAACAGATTGTGGGATGGCATATATCATATATCACATTAAACTCCTGACTGTTAAGACAGCTACACTAGAATGGTTATGCTGTGACTACAAACAGAAGCAAATACCTTTATGCTGTCTAGATACATGGGCAGCTAATCACCTACAGAATCACCAGTGTATGGAAAGAAAAAAATTGGGGAAAAGAAAATTAAAATGAAATAGAAGAACTATCAGGGGATGGTTGTTGATTCATAAATCTAAATGATAATCTGTAATTGGCACTGTAAATAGATGTACTTGTCTTCTATATCCGTAGATAGAATTGTGTTAAATTCATTGTATTACCTAGGAGCTTTTCTCCCCGGGCCTCTACTGAAAATGGACATGTATCCAGTTAGACTAGCCCGGTAAACAAATGTAAAATAAATAAATAAAAAACTGTTTAATCATGCAGCTACATCAAAATGATTATACTATGACAGCTCCCATAATCAGCTAGTTTTATGCTGCCAGATCTTAGGGCATTGAGTCACACTAAGAATCAGCAATGTAAGAAAGGGTATACACCTTGGAGAGAAGATTAAAACAAAAAGCCACAAATATCGGGAAAACCAGAACAAGCAAAAAAGTGACTGAAATTTCACAAATTGAGATTCCTGTCTAGTCAAACAGCTGCAACAGGAGGATTATGCTGCAACTACTCACAAGATTAGCTGGTTTTATACTACTGGAGACAAAGACAACTAATCACTGACAGAACCATCAACTAGCCATGCCACTCTTTGTCATTGGAACCCCCAGTGCCCAAGTTTCTAGTTAGTCCTGGATTGTCTCAGTCATCATGGCTTTATCTCTTGGTGATATGTAACTGAACAAGTTGCAAAAGTTTGATGACGGATTCTATTTTAATTATATTTATTTTTATTTTATTTTTATCAGAATGCTAAAATTATAACATAATTCCATATATCTTCAAAGATGGTGCAGATTATTTTATTATTAAATCAAATAAGTCCCTCAGTATGGCTGCCAAAAGACCTCTTTACTGTTGTCAGCAGAAAGAAAAATTGGCATGGATCAACCCCTTTTTTCCCATTTTATACAAGGTGTTAGGGTGTCACCTAGAGTCAGTGGGTGACTAGCTATGACGCAGTCATTCTTCTGTACCACACATACACACACACACACACACACACACACACACACACACACACACACACACACACACACAACAAATACAGACACATATACACTCTCACACATATGACCAATTTAGAGTCTGCAATCTACCTACTGTATATCTTGAATGTGAGAGGAAAATGGACCACTCAGAGAAAACCTATGTGAACACAGGGAGTACATGGACATTCCAAACTGAAGGTGCTCCAGTTGCAAATCGAACTGGAAACACTCTTGATGGGCGGCAACAACATTACACACTGCATCACTGTGCTGCTCAGAAAGAAAAATGGTAGAATTTTAGCTGAACATGGAAACAAAATAGTAAAGCTATCACACAAGGATCTAGTAGGATTACTAAAGAGCAGATGTGGTTGTGATGATTTTAAACTTTAATTTAAAAAAGGTAACAACTTCCCTGTGGTTACAAAAGTCGTAAACATTTAGATGCATTTCATAATGTATGGTGGGAACATTTCTGGGTAAAATATGGAAAATTGTGGCTTCTCAAAACAAGTAATCAGTTGCTCTTCCTAAATGCAGGGAACTGTGATCTGATGACCCTCTAGCTTAATATACAGTCCATATATATTGTCTTCAAGTGACTTTCTGAGTGACTGACCAAATATACTTTTCTGCTGTGTATAACAAGGCATTCTGCTAACTTAGTTTTAGCTCTGAATATCCTAAGGTCTTGGGTTTCAGAGTGACCAGAAATAAGCCAACAGAAATGAAAACTACCAAGAGTGACATATGCTTGCTATGCTGCTAGCTGTCCAATTATATACTGTTAGTCTAATCAGTTTAGTTTGTTTATTGTAGCATTATGACTCCATTTAGGATATACTACAAAAATGATAAGTTATATGTGGGAGGGGTGCTAGCACAAGAGTGTGGCACACATCTGAAGTTTCTAGTTACTTATTTGGTTTTAATCAGGACATTTGTTTGTCTTAAGATGCAGTGGGCTTTCTGTGTCTTGTAATGGATCTGGGTGAAATATTCCTTTTAATGTTACTGAAGTATATATCAAACATTTTTGTACATTATGAAATTTGATTAAATGACTTTCAGAAATTGTCTGGGAGCCACATTAAAACATTACAACATAGGTGAGGTTCATGCATCTCAACTTCTTAGCAAAAGAAATCTGGACAAAGGCAAAAATAACTGGTTGGGGAGGTGAGGCAAAAGTCCCAGAATAGGGTAAACTTAGAAAATTGCTAGTGCAACATATTTTTGCCTTAACATATATTTTCTGAAGGATATGAAGTCTGAAACTCAAATGTCTGTCATGATGTAGTGACTTCAATCTTCAGTGATTTGCCAGAAAACCACATATTTTATGAGGAACATACCAAAAATATTAGGTAAAAATCTGGATATTCTGTGAAAATCTGGACAATTGAGAGGTATGGTGCAGTTAACTCCTCTGACCCAAGTTGATAATTGAAATGTATTAAAGCACAGATATCATGCCACACTCGTACTTTAGTTTATGTAACCACAAAGTGGACAGAATCCCTGAATGCATTCTGAATTATTTATATTAGACAATATTACACAAAAAGATAATATTCAGCTTGCATTCATGCAGATGACATATGATTTCATGAAAACTTGTCATATACCTCCTGACTCATTGCTTCTGATTGCGTTAGCTACTGTGTAAAGTCGGGTTATCCCTTGTGCTGAGATGCAATTACCTAGGGAGTGATTAAGAGCGTGATGGAGGAGAGTTCCATCTGCATGAGAGTTATGTTAAGCAAAGCCCACAACACCCTTCTCTCACACAGTCCATCTCAAAGTAGCAGGAATTGAAAATGTTGTCTTTGGAAGACAAATCTATGTCCCTTATGCAGTAAAATAGTAAATGCAGGCTTAATTAACATTTGAAAACATTCTGATGTGGGAGCTACTATAAATCATACTGAATTGTCTGAATATGTGAACTTGATAAGCCAGTAACAAATACAGCAGATATTTTTTTTTTACACTGAAGTCTTTAAGGTGGCTACTACCCATTCCTTAAACAAGAAATGTCAATGTCTTGTAGAAATCAGTGGACAGAAAATGTAGTTTCAAACTGACCAGAACTATATTGTATTAGACCTGATGGCATTTCCTTATTAAAGTAACCATGTTTAGTAGTCTTTAGCAAGGGTGCAGCCAGAAATGCTTCAAGTGTGCCACCTAATGTCGGGGGCCAAAATATTCTGAAAGGTGGTGTACCACAGTGTGCTGCTTGGAGTAAAATTCCAAATATCCTGGCAAAATCCATGCATTTCAATTTAAAATATAAGCAAATCACAGTATGAGTATACAAAGTTATCTAGAAGTTATTAAATTAGTCTTTCTTCTCTCTGTTATTCCTGACAAGTATCTGTGTTATATTATTTCATCAGTAGTAAACAACTAAGAGCATACTTTGTATTTAGTTTAACTTAACATTTTTCAGACAACTCAATGTTCATGCTGTCTACTGTCTTTAATCATGGGATTTAGCAACTCTCTGAATTATTTAGAGGTGAGAGGGAAACACTTATTCTTTAAGATCGTTGTTTTTGCCTTACATTGCTTTTCCTTGTGACAAGAAGTTATTGATTGTTAATAAAAGATGAATGAAATATATTTCCTGACTCCTGCTTCTTACTGGTATTTTTAATATGCCCTTGAGCTAGATGTCTTTTTATAAATATCATTATTTTTTTCTGTTTAACTCATTTCAACACATAGAATTTTTGATTCTGTTTGATACAAGGCAATTTTAGCATTCATTACATCTTCCATGCATGTTTCAGAGCTGCGAGTATAGCATACTATCTACATTATAAAATCTTAGACATAGTTATAGATGCCAGATATTTGAGAAGCAGCAGTTGTACCATGCAGGAAACCAGAAAAGAACAATCAGAATTTAATGCATTTATATGGCGTGCTAAATGGGAATTGATTAGCATTGTTCTGCCAAGGAAAGAATAGATGCCTTATGACTACACAGTTTATGATGCTTTCCATCACAAAAGTTCTTTGTCAGCATATGCCTTTAGAGTGATAATGCTCATACACTTAACTGCTGGCATAGTTATCATCTGTTGACATAGCATACAATGGAAATTATGATTGTTTGACAAGCTCTTGGCATCACAGATGAAATATATCACAAACACAAACATAAGTTATGGATATATTTCTACTAAACAGTTATACTGGTTTTATATTTAGCTTTTCCATTATCTTTATGGTTATGGTACTAACGTGACAATAGGTTCACTCTGCATTAGCTATCTGTGCTCTGGATACTTGCCTTCCTTTGGCAGTATTTTATTATTAGGGTCAAGTACTTTATTAGCAATAAAGAGCACAACAACATCCATAACTTAGGTAAGAACATTAGTTGATGCTTCCAGATAACATCTGCAACAAATATTTTTATAGTGTGTGTGTGTGTGTGTGTGTGTGTGTGTGTGTGTGTGTGTGTGTGTGTGTGTGTGTGTGTGTGTGTGTGTGCATGTATAAATTGATTAGCTATAGATATATCTATATGTAATGTATAGCTAATATATATATATATATATATATATATATATATATATATATATATATATATATATATATATATATATATATATATATATATATATATATATATATATATATATATATATATATATATATATATATATATATTTACACTAGCTAGGTAGATATATACATGTTTTGTTGAATCTCATTTCTCTGAATTTCATTTCAATCTGACCACTTCGCTGAAAACACAAATCACTGAAAACTAATTTCACTGAATCTCATTTCACTGAACTGTGGTTAGTATATATGGCACTTTGTAGAGTACTGTAAGGCAAGTAAAAGGTATATGCCCTTTCCCCACTGTAGTGCGATCCTGGGGTTAGTATATATAGTTAGGGAGGGTGTGAGGGCATAGACCCCCACCTTATTTGTTTTATATTGTATTTTACCCAAAACTTCAAATCAATACATTTTAAACCATAAACATGCATAGCTGCAACACCAATGACTATCTTTCTCCAGCAGACAATATGTACTCAAACTAAGTAGAGGGCTATGCCTCCCACACCCTCCAATGTGAGGGGCTGTGCCCCCCACACCCTCAACTATATATACTAACTCCAGGATCGCACTACAGTGGGGAAAAGAACATACACCTTTTACTTGCCTTACAGTGTTCTACACAGTGCCATGTATACTAACTGCAGTTCAGTGAAATGAGTTTTCAGTAATTTGAGTTTTCAGGTGGTCAAGGTAAAATGAAATTCATTGAAATGAGATTCAATGAAACAAAGTATACCTATATATATATATATATATATATATATATATATGTATATATATATATATATATATACATATACATACACACACACACACACACACACACACACACACACACACATATATATATATATATGTGTGTGTGTGTGTGTACCTAACATTATCTAAATAAAGCACAAGATTGACAGCAAAATATCTAAACAGAAAATGTCTAAACTGCAAAATATCTAAAAGCAAAATACTGACAAAACTGAAATTATAGTAGGGAAGAGTTATGTTCTTTCCCCACAGTTTGTAACCTCAGAGTTGGTATACGTAATTAGCAGGGAGTGTGGGGGTGCAGGTGTGCTTGCAATAATATTGATAAAATCTGACAAAATGTAATCACATACAAACCTATTGATAAAATCTGACAAAAATAAGCTACATACAACATCAATGTTTTTTTGTGGGGGGCATGATAGCTTCCTTAATGCCATAATCAATACCTCTATAATTCCAAATACACTTAATTTATGTAACTCATTTACCTTGCAATGAACTGGCTCCCTTATGATACAATGGAAGCATGCTCATTGTTTGACTATGTAAATGTAATCTACCTTGAACTGCTGGTAACCTTACCAACCAGGGGAAACAATATCATACTTCTATTCCTTATTAATATTTATTTTGGTTTGTGTTTGTTAAAAGGGATAGTCCTATTAGTCAGATGCCATATCTAGACAATGCATGAGGAGGAGATATCTAGGTGTAAATATCAGAATTACAGGATTTGAGCATCTGTGATAAGCAGTCAGTATCAGTATCAGATCTGGTCAAGTAACATGCATTTGTAATGCTTTACAGGCTTCAGTACATGATACAAGCATTTTGAATAACTTACAGAGAATCTCTTATTAGTAAGAGGCTAGTATTATCCAGTATTGTCAGTCTGTGATATATTCATTTAAAATCATATAGCTAGTGACAGTTGATAACACTAGTGAAGATTCTATTTTCTATCAAGAAAATTATATTTTTCATCTGAAGCTCAACAGTGTTCAGTACATTGAACAGCACGAATGAAAAGTAGCACAAGAAAAGTTATAAGTAGGGACGTAAAAACAGTACAATAAGCAAGATGAACAAATAAAGCTGAGGAACCAGAGGTCTGTATAAGGATTTAGATACTATGATTTCGATTTTGTGACAAGATGTAATAAATACAAATCCCATGTTTTAATTAAGACATATAATATGATACAAGCCAAATAACCCCCAAACTTGTTGAGGATTTATCATAATGGTTAAAGTGATTACCTCACAGTGACATGGTACACGTTTTGATTCTCACCTTTAAAAGGGAAAATGGACAAGCTTAGAATGGGTGGCAAGGGCAGTTTCCCTATTACTTACCTATGAATCTATGAGACACCCATCATGTGATTTTGTAAAACACTTGTAACACATCAGTTATATATGACAAATTCTTCTTCTTCTAGGTTCTTCCTGAAGTTCACTCTCATGATTTGCCTCACAAACTATATTTAACTCTGGAAGCTAGAACAGAAGATGAAAGTTCTTACTTATTAATGAGCCATTTCCTCTAGCAACAGTGATGAGTTTAAGTCTTTGGGATTGGGTGTTGGCATAATGGGTAAACCTTTTACCTTACAGACATAAGGTACAGGATTTGATTCTCAAATGAAACAATTAATTAGGCTTAAAATGGACTGCAAGGTCTGTTAGCAAAGTACAAACCTATATTCAATCATGTTAATCCCCAGCAACATTCATAGTCATTGACAAAGTAATATTTTATATCACTTCTCAGAACTATTATTTCAACATAACTTGTCAAAGTTTATAGGAAGTATTGTTCGAGAGTTTTCCAGCAAACAATGCCTGCTTGAGCCCATTTTTGAATTTGAAAGTGATAGCCCTTTGTGTACCTTATAAACTAAGTGGGCATGTTGGACCATAAATAGTCATTAACTCAGAGTAGAACAGCTGTCACCATATTCAACCTGTGAATCATGCCCATGTTATGTATTTTGGGAATACAAAGCACAACAGTGTCCCAATACCATGTAAATGTTGTAGCCATACCACCGAATTATAAATGAAACTAGTAACAGGAAGCTCCCACCACCCCATATGAATTCATGTTTCTTTCTTTCTTTTTTTCACATTTTTTTACAGGAACTCCAGTGTTACTGTATTGTTTGTCCTTGTTATCCTTGTTAATTTCAGTTCATGATTATCTCTCAAAAGAAAATTCTCCACTCGACAATACTGCAGAGAAATAATACTGCCTCTTTCACCAAACGATAAAACATTTTTTTTGGGTAAAGGCAAAACATCTTCCCTCCCCATTAGCTTATATATAACAACTCCATAGTTAAAATGGAAAAAAGTGCAAAATAAGTGTGTGCTGCAACTGTCTTTCAGTGGTATTTCTTCACTGTATTATGTATCAGAAAGAAATTACAGTTAATTACTTGTCTGTCTTCTGATACTGCTTAGGGGCTTCTTCTTATCTAAAACCCTGAATAGCCTCTTTTTGTTATAAGCCATTTTAATTTTTTAATTTCGCCATGGGAAGGGCATCTTATTTTAACTCCCATTCCACATGATAATGTCTAGATGACTTTACTGATTCTTCCATAAAATAGAGGTTAACAATCTGTTATGGAAATGTTGAGAAAAACCTTTCTCATATTTTCTTGATCAAAAAAAGTGACTCAATGGAGGAAAATGGTCATGAACACAATTTTAAAGTAATTCTTCATTTCTCATTCAGATGGTTGCTGATGCATAAATCATACAATGCAGTATGGTTTTGGTTAGGTTCTTCAATTACATAGAAGAGTTTCATGCCATTAATCTATTTATTAAAATTATACCTACGATACTAGAACATTTAGAAGTGAAATTAATCTGTATAAATAAACTATAGAAAAAACATTGTAAACTAACAAGGCAGGTTTATCAATTAATAGCAGGATAGTTAAAGTTAATAACTAGAAAAAAATTTCCCCTATAAAACCACACTCTTCCAAATACATACTGTCTAATACCTAACTAGAGCTTTGTAACAGAAAGTTTAATCAGATGTGCCATTTTTAGTTGTCAGCTTCAACTGTAATATGTCATGATTTACCAAAGTATAAAATGTTGAGAACTGGAATAGGACCAAATGCAAATTGCATCCTCCCTTTATTAAATCCCCACTGAAGATGTGCCTAAAGCCTTGTCACATAAAGTGCAGTTTCAGAACTTTCAAAACACTACACGTGTCCACCTTTAGTCACTCACTGAGTGACCATGTTAATCAAACTTATTTCACTTAAGAACATGACATTGCTGTACTCTTACAAGGAGAATTTCCAAACAAGAAAATAAAAATAAAGAGAGAGGAAACAACTTTGTAGTTCTAAAATGTGTATAATTCCTTCTACTGGAAAAATGAATCTGTTGAAAAATGTTTACTTTCTCCTTTTCAAATGGCCAAAGTGGGACATTTTTGGTACAAACATCAGATTTTGCAGGCCGACACATACCCACGGCAGTACAAAGGAAATAACTTAACTTTCTTGCCTAAATAAAAGCTTATTCTTGTAGCATTTTAGTTGCTTATTCTGTTTCTTATAACATTTAGGTATTTCAGATACAGAATAACTGTTTTATGCGACTATTACATAAAATATAGGAAATTATTTTGTCCTAAAATCTCAGGACATTTGCTAATTTTACAATTTTTTGTCAGGACACAACTGCTCAAAGAGGGACTGTCCCTCACAAAGTGGGACAAGTGGTAACCCTAGTCTCCTCCTAAAATATAAACACATGCATTCTTTATCTGAATGTCCACCCATCAACCAGATGTTATATCTATGGGCTTTTTGTGAGTGACAGATACTGGGCTAAGGAATAATTTTACTGACATTATTTCTTCCATTTAGATCAAAGCATGATGTTATAGCCCAAACATTTTGTAACAAAATAGACATCCTAGTGGTATCATATGGATTATTATCCATCACACCAAATTGTATCTGTTTTTAACTGACTCTCTGATCCTTTATACTGGCTCCAGCTAACAATATCACTACAAGAAAATACTGCTTTCTGTGAGTAGACATTTTTTAATATATGTGATGTTATGTACTAAATATCTAAGCAGGAAGACCTCTTCCAATTTTTGTGGGTGGAGAGACAGAGGTCACCCCACCTTAGATGGTAAACTATAGTCAAGACCATAAGAATGGATACTATTTCCTCATGTAGTCATACACATTTTGATCTTTTTATTTAGATTATTTGCATTTTTGAATGGGATAGTCCATCGTTTCAAGTCCCATTTTCAGTGACGTTCCAGGGACTTAACCAGAATATGAGATGGAAAATGTACATACTGGCCACAATATAGAAGGAATTAAAATAGTACAATCAATGAATAGACCAAAATACAATGTTTTGTATATAAACAAACTTCCTAACTTTTGACTGAAGAATTTTACTTCAATTGTTTTTTAGTCACAGAGAGACAGTTTCAGAAATCCACATTGCTGACTCTCCAAAACAACAAAAAGTAAATCACTGATGCAAATAAATAAGCAAAGAAGGCACTTTAGTAAAGTATAAGTATCTCTATTACTGAAGAATATAACTGCAGCAGAGCAGGAGCCAGCACTTGGTGACCTAGCCAGCAGCCTAGGGTCTGGTGCTGGCTGAGGGGCCTGGCCAAAGAATATCAGATACCATATAATTTTTTTGGTGTCTGATACTAACTTGCTCTGCATATAACCTCCAATCTCATTGTGAGATGCTTTCAGTTAATGAGTTGGCACACAGAGAAATTGATGGACTTCCAGGAATATGGTATGTGTTATTAATTTTCTGGTATGTAGCAAGCAAGAGTTAGATGAGTCTTTTTTTGCAGCTTTGAATGGAACAACAGTGAGTGGAACAGAAGATACAAGCAGGAGCTTTTCAGTATTATTGTATATCCAATGCACACCTAAGACACTTTTTCCATATAGCAGCAAATTCAGTTTAGTATTATCAGAGATAAAATAGTGAGAGGTGTGTGTGTGTGCATGTATGTGAAATGCCCCACAAAGTGATCACTGTTTAGTTATGTGATTTGCTCAGAGCCACACACAGAATCCAACCTCTGTACCTTAGGTGTAGGAGTCAAGAACCTTAATCTTCCACACCAACTGCCATTATCTCTTTTTTTGTTTGTTTGCTTTGTTTTTGTTTAGTAAGTCATCCATATCAACTACCATTTAATGTTGTATTTGTTCTTTAGTAAATTACTCAGGGTTACTCAGTCAATGTTGGTCATTAGAGAGTCACAGTTTATTTTTTATTCATAAAATATATCTTGATGCAAAACATATTCTGTTATCATTAAGTGATTTAAAATAGTCTGCTTTTATCTGTCTCCAGGTTTGTGGAATATTTCTGATTTTGCTGCATATTTATGTTCTATCTTTCCACAAGTCTCCTAACCAGACAGTGCTTTAGGGCAACTGGAAATTGGAGCTAGGCTCCTCACTGGTTTCCTGCATGGCAAGGCTAGTAGCTACCTAGGAACCAGACTAGTTATGGTGTAAAAGAGGAAAACTGATTATAGTAAACAGGAGCATCATCAAATGAGCAATGCTCTTTGAGTGTGATCCATTGTTTCCTTAATGTTGACAGTTTATTTCTTAACTGCAAATAAATTGGACAGCATAAAGTGTTTATGTTTAATATTTCATTTTAATATTTCAACTATTGATATATTTGTAATTAAATTGTTTTTTGCAGGCTGACAGGTAAGAAATGCACCATGTTTGGGCTGCAACAGTTTGTCTAGCACTTACTGCAGATGAGTAAGGCTATAAAGTATTAGAGATGCTTCTTGTAGTACATATTTTGATTCCCTCGGCATTCTTTTATATTCTATGTGACGCTGCCAAGTTACTTCACTGAACTATTCTTGTGGGCTGCTCCTGAAAAAGTGCACCTGTGTCCATTGAGCCATTCCAGGCTGTTAGCAAATGCTTTAGACATTTGTCTTTTAAATTCCTGCACTACTGACATAGACACTAATTACTATTTCACTATATGCTATTTGAGCATTTATCCCAGTGGGTCTCTTGCAGTTTAATAGGTTACCAGATGCATTGTTTCAAAGGAACAAAAATGCATTGTTTCTCATGCTAAGTCTGGTTTCAGTGTGAGAATGATTTGTTTAGAAATTGTTTGTTACTGGCTTTTTTTTGTAAAATTCAAAATAAAAGTTTTAAATAAAATCCAAATCTCATGATAACTGTAAAAGTAAAGAAGAAAATAGCATGCCTACTTATAGCTTTGAATAGTGTTTATGGTAACTGGGCAGAGACAGCAAAGTAATGGGATACTGGCATGGCTGTCAGGTGCTTGATTCATTACCCTGTATAGGACACCATTTTACCATTATCTGGATCTTTTTACCCTGGAGGTACATGCTGCAGCAGTACAGCATTATTAGTCACACAAGTAGGTCAGACCTATACTGAGTGATGCCAAAGAGGATAGCTATTCTTGACAGCAAAGAAGACATAGGAAGGTCAAAATGAGAGGCAGGTATCCTGCAAGCATGTGATCCCCCCCCCCCCCGAAAAAAAAAATAGTGTGCTATATGCAGTAATATTTCTGCTTTTTGTATGACTAGTGGATTGTTGAAAAAAGCTGCTGCAACATTTATATTGTTTATAATTGTTTTGGTTTATTCATTACTCTAAATAATGAATTAATTCATTAATAGGGATAGTTTGTGTGATCTAGTCTAAACATATTGCATTTTAGTAGTCTAAATATGTTGCATTTTAGTAACACATTTTGCAGTGCTTTCTTTACACCCTCCAGAAACTGCAAAGGAGTTGATGTTTGTCATGCCACAAAGAATGCAGTATTTGGAGTGATGATCAGAACCATCTGATCTTTAGCATTCATTATGGAGTTGTTGCATAATACTGTGATGCAGTATTCTCTAAAACTTTGGATTTTAAAGGGTTTCTGCATTTAGTTCACACATGTTACTCTGACAGTTACCACAGAGTACTAAAGCTCAATTTTGTTAATAAGCTGCTTCTTATAGCAATGGTGCAGGGTTTAAATCTACCTGCAGTGTAATATTGAGCAAGTCACTTAATCAGAAAGTACTTTGAAACAATTGAGAATATGGACAAGGCTCTTCAATAGTCTCAAGGACGGCATACCTAATAGCAATGAAACTGCTGTCATTGTTTTCCAGACATTTCCTATTATATAGCTAATATAGTTCAGGAAATGTCATGGCAATATCACCAGCAAACACTTTTTAATGTAACATAGGCAACTTATTCTTTAAGTGCAGCAGACACTGCATTTGTAGATGAAGCACTAAAATGCAAAGTTGTATGCCAGCAGCAACTTCTGCATTAGTAATAGTTTGGTAATCATTTAGAATGTCAGAACCTGCTAGAATGAGTACTGAAATATGGAGAATGAATGGCTGAAAGATCAGACTTGCATATACTAAGTACGAGATGTCATTTCATGGAATATTGTCTTTCCTCCAAGATACACCAATTGAGTTAGACTATGTAATAAGGTAATTAATATTTCTTATGTTCTCATAAATAATCTTCTATTTAAAAAATGTACACATGGCTGAATCATAGGTACAACACTTGCGATCTTTATACAATTTCATACTGTTTACAAATCTACCAATAAAGTATATGCAATTTACTGTTTCACAACAATATGAGAAGTGCACAGTCAAAGTGGTTATAACTGCTGGTGAGGAGCTTTCTGTGAATGAAAGTAGCTTTTGTTCTTCATCTAGTCATTTTAAATGGTCTTCAGTCAGATTTTGCATGATTAGTGTATATGCGTATGTGAATTAAGTTGGAATACTTTGGTTACTGTGTGTTTATGTGAAAGAAATTTGAAATATGTGACTTTGGTCATTATTATTATTATTATTATTATTATTATTATTATTATTATTAATTATTTTGACACAGACATCTGAGAAGGATGTGGTCAAAAATGTGAATTTAAATACTGGACTTGGGAGTTTGCTATGGATAAAAATGAATGACCATGTTGAACTGATAAAGTTAAAAATTCATTAGTCTGTTTCTGCAGGACTAGTGCATATTTGTATAAAGCAAATCAGAGTAATTTACTGTGGCCATTTTTATCACAAAAAGACACATGGTACGTACACAGCTGATTAAAAAAAAAAAGTCTCCCCTGGATTCACGAAGCTCCATGCAAGAATAAGGCTATTCTTGCACAGAGTGCTTCATGGCTGTTTAGATTAGCAGTGTGCCTTGCAAATGCATGAAGGTGCACTGGTATCTAATCTAAACGGGCACAAACCAGGAGCGAGTGTAGGGGGCATGTGTCAACAGTGCCTGCACATATAACATGCCCCCTTCACTCAGAAAGTGCCATATGGCACTTTCTGACACAGATGAGTGTCAGTTTATATAATATTAGAGCCTGGCTCTAATATTATATAGTAAACAAGTGTCCGCAGACACTGAAATGTAAATAGCTAACATTTCAGTGTCCACAGACACTGAAAAAAAAAAAACACAAACACCTAGAAGTCAGCAGCCCTCAAGTGCACACCCCAAAATGCATGCACTCTTACCCTCCATGCATGGAAGCAGTAGGAAAGAGGAAAGCAATAGAAATTAAAAAAACTGATTTTTTTTCGTCATCAAATAAATCCAAAATTTAAATGGTGTGCAGCTTGTTTGCATGGTGTGCCACTATGCCTAGCCTGACTGAAATCCTGAAAATGATAGACAAGTGCTACTGTGATGGAAAACATCATTAAACTGCTGTAGCATAGTGTACTGCCATGGCATAACATGTAAAACATACTCAGTTTGAACCCCCCCCCTCTGCCAAATGATTTAATAAGCTTTGAATGATAGATGTCAATCATATGGCTCACATATAGCACAATAGGGGTGGGAATATGTAAAATACAAATGTAAAGAAAAATTATAAATTTAATGAAAAAAATAGATTTAAGCAATGCTTTGCTAGTGTAAGCATTGCTTACCTGCTTTCAGCTCTGCTTAGCTGGTGTAAGCATTGCTATGTGGATTTGTGCAGATCTAAGCATAGTTCAGCATAGTAAAACCAGCCAATCAAGAAAAAGTGTGGGAAAACTGTCATATTTAAACCACACAGGTGGGAATACAGCCATAACCATTTGGGATTGCTCACAGCAGGACCAAAAATGTCTGATGTTGGTGAAGGTTTTCACTTCCAAGCACAACGTTGGGGAATTCAGGAGTCCAGAGCCATGGTTGGGCTCCTAGTTAAAAAACATGATGGCAAGCTGCTGCAGGACCCATACCAGGGCTCACAGTATAAAGCAGAGGCCTGGGATCAGCTTGCATGTGATCTCACCAGTGCCACTGGCATACCCTGGACTGGTGAGCAGGTACGTCACCACCATAATGACCTGAAGCAGAGGAGGGATGCATTCTTGGACCAGTGGATCCAAGAAGCCTGAGTGCAGGATGCCCCACTTGTCTGTAAGTGTGCAGTCTTATGTATCTCTAACTAAGTATGGAAAATGTTCAACTTGCGACTGTGCAGGTGTGATTAATGTGTGCTCTCCCCATACAGCTGCTGCAGAGAGGACCCAGAATGTTGAGGCTCATGCCCAGCGACTGGCCCAGCTGCATCGGTAGCATGGTGAGTACAGAATACCCCCTACTATTAGCAATAAGAAATCAAAATTATAGTAATGGTAGTACCGCCTGTATATATAATTGTGCTGTAAAATTCAGGAATAAATGCCTGTGTCAGGCTGCCAGTGTTACAATGGAGTATTCCCAGCTGCTGTGTAATACAAATATCAGTAGCAAACAAGGTACAATATGCAGGAGAGGAATATTAGAATATGTATTAAGTGTGTCTGAGTGAACCTGCCAAGAAAGTGCCATTTCAGGGCTACTGTAACAGTTAGAAATGAAAAGCATTCCCCTGTGGAGATCATGCAGGAATAGAAATTGTGGATTTCTGAGTTGTACACAGATATGTTTGTCAAAACTAATAAATGTGATCCCAAACACTGGTGTGTGTCATCTCACTTGTACCTGAAACATAGAAATATGTATGTTCTGCAGAATGCATCAGCTGAGGTGAACTGATTTAGCACTGCTTGTTTGCATACTTTAGAATGGACATATCAAATAACTGAAAAAAAGCAAACGTACATATTTCCATCAGAATGTGTCTGGCTTACAGACAGAACTCACACGGTAAGAATAGTGGGCTCCAGGGCCAATTCTAAACCAGTCACAAGTGGTGTCCCGCAAGGCTCAGTCCTGGGAACCCTACTGTTTGGCATATACTTCTCAGAAGTACAGGCAAACACAGGAGGACTATGGCTAACCAAGTTCACTGATGACTGCAAACTGGGAGCCATAATTGACTCTTTGGCTGACATGGACATCCTCCAAAAGGGCCTTACTGAGACGAACACCTGGTGTCAAAGTCATGGCCTCAAGCTAAATGCCAAAAAATGCATAGTTATCCCGTTTGGGATAAACAAAACACCCACGAATTACCACATAGGTGGCAGCCCCCTTAATACAGAAGAGGTAATAAGAGATCTGGGGACCCAGGTAGATAGCAATCTCTCCTTTGACAATCATATTGCCAAAGTAGTTAGGAAATCCTTCTATGTGGCCTATCTAATTACTAAAGGGTTCACATCTAGAAATAAAGAGGTTATAGTGCCCCTCTACTCATCACTCATTAGACCCATCATATAGTACAATGCCCCATTTGGGATGTACCTTACAAGCATACCTCTCAACCTGGAAACATCAAAAATCTGGACAAAGGCCCATGAAAAATAGGTACAGATCTGCATGCCAATTAACATAAAATTTGCATACATAATTATGTAACCACACCCACCCAAATGGAATTGTGGGATACCAACTTTCGAATGCAACCTGAAGAGCAGACAACCAAAATATGGCCCCAGAGTCCCCCGCAGCCATTCCAATGTCCCATTACTTGGCTATTTCATCCCATTTACCATAAACACTGTAATGTGCATACTGCTTTACTTCTACAATGATCATTTGAATTTCATTTAAAACTTTTATTTTACATTTTATAACATAAACACTAATAGACAACTGCTAAACAAAGCAATACAGTCTCACAATGAAAACAGACTTGGCATTAAAACTTCACTGCCCTTGAAACTCACATTCATTGAAACAGCATTGAAATTCACAATCAAAGGAAATGCATCTGGCCAGTGGTGGATAAAGATTACCTTTGGTCTGTTTTCAAATCATAGGCCCCTTGGACACAAAACATACATATGTTCTTTGATGCACCTTCCTGATTGTATTAAATTATATTCCTTGTATAATACAGCACACGTGTTAGAGCACATTTTAAATTTGAACATTTTTCCAGTAAGCAATGAAACAAAATGCATGAACCAACAATGACAAAACTGCTCAATTCAGAATATTTCCATTATAAAAGTCTACTCAAACTTCTACAATCCACCAGTATCAGTAAATATGCACAATCTCTGCAGAAGTAAAAGTCATCTAAATAATTCCACATTAAAGAGATCTATAACTAATGAAGAGGTTGCTATTAGCAAACAACTTTATATTTCATTTTTTCATCTACATAAAGTGTCTGTTGCCCTTGAGGAATAAAGTGCCTATGTTACATTAAAAAATAAGCTAGAAGGAGATATCTTACAAAGACAGTAGAGATGAGGGAGCTATAGGGAAGTAAAATCAATAGGCAACATAAAACGTTTCTAGTGCGATTCAAGTAATTTATCTTTCATTCAAATAATTTATATTTCATTCAAATAGTCAAAAAATATAGAAAATGACCAGTGCCTATATTTCACCTGGCTACAGATAATGTATCTGCTGCTCTTTTATGTATCTTTATTTAACCTCATCCATCTAGCTCCTAGAAATGTATCTGCAAATTCTGCATCCATCCTTTAGTCACACCAGCCCCCTCCCAAAATTATACCTCCTCTGCATTGATGTCGTTTGCCACAGCAGGTCTATGGCTTGTTTTGAAAATAAAACTATGGTGTCATTTTTACACATTAGTGCCAACAGGGAAACTTCTAACTTCTTTCTTTAGGATGTATTGTTACTTTTCTGTTCAACAAAATAGTTGACAAAGGTGCTTCTGTGCAGCTGGAAGAGGTTATGGATTTTGGCAGAATTAATCTACAACGCCTGAATGTGGGTTGTGTAAAACACCTTTACAAGGTCCAGATACACAGTGTACATTGGCTCGTCCTCATCCACTGCCTCAATGACCTATTCAAAGATGGCAGCTAGGCTAAGTAGGCAGTACCTGCTTTTTATGAGTCAAAACTAGACTGGATTGAGGATTCACAGGTCAGCTATACATCTATTTATTAGTTTCATTATGATCCTTTATATAACAATACAAATGAGCCTGGTCAGGCTTATGGGTATATAATTACCCGGGTCTAGTCTAGCCTCACCTTTGTGCAAAAGAATGACTGTTGCTATCCTCCATTCTTCCAGGATAAATTTTGTTTTGAGGCTAATGCTGAATGGCTTCTATGGGGTGGGGAATCTGACAATTAATGTTCACAATGATGTTATAGCCACTTTGTATTCTTAACTTTATAAGCTTCTATGGAAGTTTGATAATAAGACAATTCTTCTGTATCTTCTGTATGCAATAAAAACAGAAGATATTTTATAATCCTAAATAATCCTTTCCTGAATAATGATACTTAATGAAGAGATATACTATGAAGATTTTTATATAAACAAGGATTAATAAGAGAAACACTTCACATGTCTTACTGCATTTTATTCAGATTTTAGTGCCTGGTGCCGCGGTAGCGTTGTCGCCTCACAGTAAGACACTGACCAGTTTGACTCTCAGCTAGAGCGTCTTCTGCGTGAAGACATGCGTAAATGGGTCTACCTTCATTGAAGGTTGTGTGTTAGGGCTGGCAACTCAGCACATAAAAATCAACTGCCAATCATTAGCGGACCAGAGTTCCGCTGTGGTGACCCCTAACTGGGAAAAGCCGAAAGACACAACAACAACAACAAGTGCATGTATAACCTTCTGTGCAGCTGAATTTTCTTTATCAGCTTTCACTAATACCAATTTGCTGACATTTAATATGGAACTGCTTGTCTGCAGCTTTGTGAAGATCTGCTGTCTAAAGACCCTGAATTTCCATGTTTTTTTCAGCAGCAGATAAATCTCTCCTCTCCACACTAGCGATTAAATAAAATGCAGCACAGCAAGGACTTCTCCATCTCTATACTAGCAAATAAAATACACAACAGATATACCCTTTGGCCCAGACAGTACAACAGCAGATAGATAAAATGCAGCACAGCACAACGGACCTCTGAAATAGCTAGCAGATGTACAGCACAACGGACTTCTCTGATAGTAAAGCTGCAGATAAATAACACACTTCTCCATAGTAGAGATTAAATAAAATGCAGCAAAAGGGCTTCATCTCTATACTAGCAGATGAAATGCACAACAGACATACCTTTTGGCCCAGACAGCACACAGTATAGCATCAGAGAGATAAAATGTAGCACAGCACAACGGACGTCTGAAATAGCTAGCAGAATGGACTTCTCCATACAGCTGTTAAGCACAATGGGGCAGGCTTCTGAAATAGCAAGCAGATAAAGGCACAATGGACTTCTCCAATAGTACAGCACTAACAGCAGCAGAAGCAAATAGATAAAAAAATGCAGTACAACAGACTTCACTTCTACAGTTGTTAATATTAATCAGACATAAAAAATGCAGCACAACGGACTTCTCTAATCTCCACACAGACCACGCACATCTGACTTTCAGCATAACTGACTGATTTACAGATAAGATGTATAGATTTGTTAATCACTCATCTGACTGACTTTCAGCCAGGACTAATGGACTTTATATTTGCAGATCAGGCAGTGAGGCAGGCTACAGTATTTAAATAAAATGCAGTACAAACAACAGACTCCTGGCTTATGGACTTAAACACAGTTAATTAGCCATAACAGATAAAAAAAATAAAATAAAATAAAATAACCACACAGTTAATCCTGACTTGCAGCAGTACAACAGACTTAACCACAATAAAAAACAAGAATCAAAGCTCAAACTTTAAAACAGGTTGTGGAAAACAAAAAAAGTGGAAACAACCACACTGTATGAACTAGAAAGTACAATTTTAATATATTGTTGTCACAAACAAAGTTTAAGCTCTTTCATCAAGGTTGAAACACAGAAACATTTAAACTTTGTTGTGACAATAATATATTAAAACAGTACTTTCTAGTTCATACAGTGTGGTTGTTTTCACTTTTTTGTATACTGCAACCTGTTTTTAAAGCACAATGGACTTACTTACAGGCAACCTGTTTTTAAGACACAACGGACATACAGGCACGCAGATTAGCAGATATAAAATGCAGACAGCCACAGCACAAATACACACACCCCTTCTTGCAGCTATACACACAGTACTTACAGAAGCATTATGGGCCCATTAAGAGTGTATTTCTTTTCTTACCTAGCTGGAGTGCAAAACTTTATGCACATCTGCCGCCATAGTCCCATAGATCCCCTGTTTCCCAACGAGTCCAACAGGCAGTAGCTGATATCATCACGCACGCCCCTGTAAGCTGGTGATGCGTGGTGATATCAGCCATAAATTTAAAAAGGTACTACAAAAGAAAAATAAATAACATAAAATAATCAACAAAAAATCGTGAATTAAAGGGGCCACTCAGGAATTCGTGCCCCTCCCACTTATTTTGCCCTCAAAACCGGTAAATACCGAGGAATTCAGTATGGTTGAGAGGTCTGCTCACAAGACACTTCCAACAGCTGGAAAGACCACAAAAGTACCTCACCAAGAGGATTACTGGCCTCAAACATATGTCCTATGCAGTCCGACTGAAAAAACTCCGGCTGTATTCAGTGGTATATCGCTTACTCATAGATGATCTCTGCCTAACTTACAAAGCCATGCCCAACTCAGAATTGATGGACATGCTCCACCTAAAGAAATCTAAGTCACCGCCAACCACACGCTCTAGTGAGCTAAACCTCGTCACAACAATAAATAGAACATGCTGGAGGGATACATTCCTGTCACAGACACTCCCCATGCTTTTGAACAAAATTCCAAACTACATCAGGCAGAGCCCCTCACTAATACTCTTCAAGAGAATCCTTGACGGGTGGATGAGTAACAGAAAATACACCCCAGGGATCACTTCATTGGCTCTCCTTGACAGAAGATCAGTTAATTAATCAATGGGGTGGCGAAAGCCGACACACTCTGGCTAGGCTTATAAATGCCCTCGGGCAGATAGCCTAGT
>NC_056728.1:1926809890-1926819890 GCF_019279795.1 Protopterus annectens | reverse complement strand
ACTACCTGCTGTCTGTAACACTGCTGCCCACACACAGGAAGGATGTCTTCCATACAGGAAAGGTAAAGGGACAACACCCACATGATGTGCTCATTTATAGTAGTGGGTTGCCATGACAGTGTTAATTGGCAGTACTACACAGCTGGCTGCAAGCAATTACCAAGTGGTGAACACTGACTGGTGCAGAGGCCATCACCTGATCTTGAGCATCACCTACAAAATCCTTGCTGCAACCTATTCAAAGCAGCTCAAACCCTGTAGTGGAGAGAGAAAGATAGACTAAAACTACAAATCAAACCAAACCAAAAGTATATAAAACAAGGGACACATAACACACACCTAGTAGAGAGGACAATACTACTACAACAGGTATGTGAAACATATATGCATGTAATTGAATGTAGTACTGGGTCTGTAATAATGGGAAAGGTGATGTGGAAAGATTTATATGTGCCATCAAGTTTTGTTGTTGTAATGATGTCCTGCTGAACAACTGCTATGGACATAGCATCTGGCCCTGAGGGCAGTGGGCCATACATGTCAGCTGTGAAGATCAGCACTGAATGACAAGATGTAAGCCATCATAGTTTGTATTCTGTACCTCAAGACATGTATATTAGTGTGGCAAATAGCTGGTGTTGGAAGTAATGAAGTTATGATAGACACATGAGTTTCAGACCCCACCACCTGCAGGGCAGTCATGTTAATGTGCACTATATCATGCACAGATGTCATAGGTTTGTAATAGGCTTACCTCCAATCAGTCCCTATATATACCCCCCTAATGTTAGACTGTGCCCACATGTGACATGAGAGTTAGAGAGTGTGGACCTTATGTTTGAATGCACTCCATATATGTATATATATATGTCAACAGATATATATATATATATATATATATATATATATATATATATATATATATATATATATATATATATATATATTGGAGGGCGCAGTGGTGAAGCAGTAGTGTTGTCACCTCACAGCAAGAGGTTCTCTGGTTCAATTCTCGGCTGGGTTGCCTTCTGTGTGGAGTCTATATGTCCTCCCTGCATTCATGTGGGTTTTCTCCAGGTGCTCCAGTTTCATTCCATGTTCAAAGAAATGCATCTGGAGCATTTCTCCCTGAGCATCCACTGAAAATTGGGTTTGCTCCAAGTTGGACTTTCATGGTTAACAATTGTTAAATAAAATAAATATATAGATTTTTCTTCATAATGTCGATCTTGTATAATTGACCAGCCACATCAACGAACCATTTCCACGAAACCAGAATCACGAAAACTTTCAAATGTCAAAAAACTTTGAATTTCGACATTTCTGATCGCGCCACACATACACTCCGGTGCTAACATGGGTCAAAAAGGGGGAGAGAGTTTGCTTTTCGGAAATTTGGTGTTCAACATTTTGTAAAATCACATTTCGGTATTCGTGGAAGTTGAGTCGACATTAACGTGATTGGCATTATGATAGTAAACTATATATATATATATATATATATATATATATATATATATATATATATATGTATATAGATATAGATTATAGATATATATATATATATATATATACACACACACACACACACACACACACACACACACACACACATACACATATATATGAATACATTTCTCCTACTGTTGAATGACAGTGCTGCACGATATGTGTGAGAATACATCATACATATCTATACACACACACACACATACACACACACACACACACACACACACATATATATATATATATATATATACATATATATATATATATATATATATATATATATATATATATATATATATATATATATATATAAATACAGTAGTAAGCACACTAAGGAGGGAGAAAAGGACTTGCACCGATTGGCTAGACAGAGGGGCCGAGCTAGTAAAGATGCGCAGAAGGTAAGGGTGATAAGGGATAATGAGGGAAATGTACTTACAAGCAAAGAGAGTGTGTTGAGCAGATGGAAAGAGTACTTTGAGGGGTTGATGAATAAAGAGAATGAGAGGGAGAGAAGGTTGGATAATGTGCGGATAGTGAATAATGAACTGCAGTGGATTAACATGGAGGAAGTAAGGATAGCTATGAAGAGGATGAAGAACAGAAAGGCTGTTTTCCTGATGACATACCTGTGGAAGCATGGAAGTGTTTAGGTGAAATGGCAGTGGAGTTTTTAGCTAGATTGTTAAATGAAATCTTGGAAAGTGAAAGGATGCCTGAGGAATGGAGAAAATGTGTTTTGCTACTGATTTTTAAGAATAAGGGTGATGTGCAGAGCTGTAGTAACTACACAGATAAATTAAACTGATGAGTCACAGCATGAAGTTATGGGAAAGAGTAGTGGAAGCTAGGTTAAGAAGGGACGTGATGATTTATGATCAGCAGTGTGGTTTCATGCCAGGAAAGAGCACTACAGATGCGATGTTTACTCTGAGAGTGTTGATGGAGAAGTACAGAGGTCAGAAAGAGTTGCATTGTGTCTTTGTGGATTTAGAGAAAGCATATGACAGGGTGCCTAGAGAGGAGTTGTGGTATTGTATGAGGAAGTTGGGAGTGTCACAGAAATATGTAAGAGTTGTACAGGATATGTATGAGGATAGTGTGACAGCGGTGAGGTCTGAGGTGGGAGTGACGGATGCGTTTAAGGTGGAGGTGCGATTACATCAAAAATCAGCTCTGAGCCCTTTCTTATTTGCAATGGTGATGGACAGGTTGACAGATGAGATCAGACAGGAGTCCCCGTGGGCTATGATGTTTGCAGATGACATTGTGAAATGTAGTGAGAGTAGGGAACATGTGGAGGAGACCCTGGAGAGGTGGAGATATGCTTCAGAGAGAAGAGGAATGAAGGTCAGCAGGACTAAGACAGAATATATGTGTGTGAATGAGAAGGAGGATAGAGGAATGGTGAGAATTCAGGGAGTAGAGGTGTTGAAGTTGGATGAGTTTAAGTACTTGGGTCAACAGTTCAGAGTAATGGTGAGTGTGGACGAGAGGTGAAGAAGAGAGCAAAGGCAGGATGGAGTGGGTGGAGAAGAGTGTCAGGAGTGATTTGTGACAGACGAGTACCTGTAAGAGTGAAGGGTAAGGTCTTCAAGAGGGTAGTGAGACCAGCTATGTTATATGGGTTGGAGACAGTGGCATTGACAAAAAGGCAGGAGTCAGAGCTTGATGTGACAGAGTTGAAGATGTTAAGATTTGCACTGGGTGTGACGAGGATGGACAGGATTAGGAATAAGTATATTAGAGGGTCAGCCAGGTTGGAAGGTTTGGAGACAAAGCCAGAGAGACAAGATTACATTGGTTTGGACATGTGCTGAGGAGGGATGCAGTGTATATTGGGAAAAAGATGCTAAGGATGAAGCTGCCAGGTAACAGGAAAAGAGGAAGGCCTACGATAAGGGTTATGAATGTGGTGAGAGAGGACATGCACATGGTTGGTGTGACAGAGCAAGATGCAGAGGACAGGAAGAAATGGAAACAGTTGATCTGCTGTGGCGACCCCTAACGGGAGCAGCCAAAAGAAGAAGAAGAAGAAGTAAGCGGGTGTGAAATGGACAGTTACATCTGGTGTGAAATCCATGTTGGGAACACATTGCCTTGTTTGTGAAGGTGAGATTTGTATGTTGGGGAAAGATAGTAGGTAAATTTGGGGAGGTAGGTTGGGTTGGAAGACAGACAATACAGCATACAGGGGAGGTATATGACACATGTGGTGGGTAAACACCTGGATGGGGAGTGGTGTTTGGAAAGTGGAAGCCCATGAGCCCCTAAATGGAAACAGTGGGACCAAGGTCCCCACCTATGGCCAGTCACAACTGCACTGTCACAGCCCTGAAGGTGCCTGAGCTGGGGGCTGAGCAGGAGGAGCATGCAGACCATGTAATTGTGTACCTAGGGCCTTAAGGTGGTGTAACACATTCCCCAAGTCTCTGTGGAACTCCCTATGCACCAGACCATGGACCTGACTTCAGGTGACAGGATCCTGTATGTCCTGGGGGGACAAACACCATTCCCTGAGGTGGTTACACCTTAAGGTAGTGCAGGACCAGCAGATGATGAGGTCCCAAGGTGAGTCCTAGATGTGCTGTGGCCTGGTAACATGGCCAGATGAGGTGAGAGAGGTGATTCTGCTGGGAACAGGCTTCCCAAACATGCTATTGTCTCACAGTTGTAGAACATATGTTGGTAGTGATAGTCCACACAATCCAGGATTACTTCTAACAGCGTGCATAGATATCCCCATTAACACAAAACACCAGATTTGGAGCAGTCACATAGCAAAAAGAACACGTGCATACATGGAACAATATTGTCCCTTACAATGGCATGTAGGTGACATTGTTAGCAATAGGCCAACATGGAGCATGACTAGAAACACATTGCACAATTTGTTGTACAATATGATATATGTCCCAACAGTAGGTTTGCTGTGAACATACCCATTGAGTTGTGTGTTCAGATTATTGTTGCAGATATGGTGGGGGGAGACAGAGACATCAATTAACAACTATTATACTCTTGCAGTATGAGGTTCTCAGACCTTTTTTCCTCTTTATGTCTTTTAGGCACCATGTCTAGGGAGCGTTTTCCAGTTTATTCCCCCCAGGAAAATGATGTCATAATCCACTACCTGGTCCAGCACCACCACACCCTATTTGGCCGCACAGCCCATGATCTGCATGAGAGGACCGCCCTGTGGAACGAGCTTATCCACAGGGTAAACAATGTCAGCCTGTATAACCACAGTTATGAGCAGGTCCGTCAAGGATGCACAGACCTCATCCGCCTCACCCATCAGCATGCTGCTGCAGTTATGAGGGACCAGCTAGCCACAGGAAGGATCATGCCATCCAGCCCCCCATGACACATGCCAAGGAGCTCCTTGCCAGCCTTGGGGCATCTGCCCACCAGCAAAGTCAAGGCCCAATGGATAACAATGTGGAGGTGGGGACTACCCACACAATGGACGAGGAGCGTGCAGGTAAGGCCACAGGACACATCAGTAGACCACTGTTACTTATCCATCTGCATATGTAGAGTTTAATCTTGCATATGTGAGCTAAAATATATATAGTCTGTTGCTGCATTTTAGTAAGGAACAGATGTGCATAATCTGTAGTATTGTGGGTTTGTACTGTTGATGTACTGAAATGCTGCTCCCACCCTATATCAATGCCACAGGTGTGGCTACTGACATCACATCTCTCACACAACTATGTAGGTTCCTCTGGTATACTTCTGGGGCAGCAGCCTGTAGCTGGTGAGTATGGTGTTGTTTGTTCAGGTTTGCCAATACACTGGCCATGTTATGGCCATGGTATTTACCATGCATACATTTAACACACCTACCCACTTATTGTTGCTGTTAACTGCACTGCATCACAGTGGTCACCATGGTGGCATATCTGAGGGGTGTGTAAGAGTCCTGCAATATAACTAACAACCTATCATTGCAAGATGTGTGCACAGAGATGAACATAATGGTGGGGCAAATGGCCTACAGTAGGAACATGTCTGAAACATCTCCCTTGTACAGTGGTACAACAGTGTATATACCATTATTACTATGGCAACTTTTACAGATCTACACAATGGCATATTACAACATCACATTCCACAACCCTTACAACCTGTAATGGGGTACTAACATGAGCAATGAATGTGTAATATGGAATCCTATGTTAGGACAGCAAATATGAGGAATTCATACCTTAACAATCACTGGAAGCATATGTGTGCACACACTCCAAATAACATATTGTGGAAGTAGCTTTTGAGGTACTGCCAGCATTCACTCTTCACAAGTATGCACCTTCCAGCAAGTACAGGTCCTCAATGTCACACCAAGAAATGGTCTGTTGTCCAAGACATTATATCCATCACATTTGCCCACTCACCTGCAACAGAGTCAGCCATAGCTTGCACACATCTTACAAGCCATGGAATGGATCCCATACCCAAAAGGTAGCATGAAGGAGTGGGAGATGTAGCCTTACCTCACCATTGCATATACCATGGCTAACAGTGCAGACTGTCATGTATGTGACGAGGAAGTATGGGACAACATTAATGTAGAAAATAAACAGATGGCCATCCAAGACAGAGGATGACACATGTTGTAAACTGGTCATGGAGGCTGCCTAGAAACATGCCACAACACTGAGGAAGTTACAGGAATGTCTAGCAAGTAGTGTCTGTGCAGTACCTGTGTCGACAATCACCTGGACTCTGCATAAGTGTGGCCTATGGGTTAGGGTAATCTGATGGGACAGTTGTTCCACAGGAAACATCAGCCAGGGCTCTCTACAGGTAGCATATGCATAACATCAATAGTCCCCCAAAAGCATGTGTTGCATTGTATGATGGTGTACCAAGACCAAGTTCAAAACCGACAGACAGTATCAATTAAGATACATGTGCTGCACAAGCAACACCTCACTCCACCTCAGGCCCACCATCCCGATCTGTACCTTGCTGGTGCCAGTATACACCTGTATCTTTGCCGTTCATTAGCAGGGACTAGGCTGGTACACATGGTGTTCTGAATTTGGGGCACTGCAAAATCACACTCATTTGTAGCCCATAGTTGCCAAGCATCTGCCAAAAGGCTGAGGATGGGGAGGGGTGTCACCCTGAAACACAACAGAGAACTGAAGCAGACATTCAAAGCTTGCTAAGAATGACTGTATCGGAACAAAGCCAATGTCATGAATTGTGGCAGACAAACCCTGACTCCACAGCAATAGTGAAGGCACTGTGTGACCTCCAAGGGCTGTGCACATGAGTTGACCTTGCAATCTTGCAGAGTTGTGGGACATTTGTAGGGCAGAGTGACCAAATACTGGCAAGTTGAGAATGGGTCATGCTAGTATACCCCTTCCAGGAATAGTGACTGCTGTAGTACACTTAGTTGGTGCAACAAACCATCATGTTAAGGGTGTGCTCACATATGCACCCACATATTCTATGCATCTCAATCAGCATCTGCACAATTAACACATTTATTTGATACTGCATTTGATTGCGCAGGTCATATGTTACATATCAGGTTCATGTAATATTAACATATGCAGTATTGTGGCCCCATGGCATATCAGGGAAGAGGGTGCCATGTCAATTAGGGTGTGTACACTCTCATAGCTACAGTAAGATTTGAAAGTTGTCAGTGTAATTGCATTTATTGGTCATACATGCACCAATGATGATGAGATCTGCAAATCAGACATCAGGCATTCACTACTGACATCTGTCCACATATCATCCTAGGCATGTGTCGGACAAACACATAGGGGCTGTGAGCAGCAGAGCAAACATAACTGACACACATATACACATTCAGCAATGGTGTGTACACCTGTGAGGTATGGTGCACAGTACATGCCAGGGTGCTGAACAGGTGCACAGCAATACTGTGTGCATGAATGCAGTGTGTTTCAGGGGAAGGGGCATCACCTAACACAACTCATGCATCACAGAGATGTATAATGTTAGTAACAAGGATTGACTATAGCTGCAGTGCATGCTGTTGAGTTCCATATGTCATGCATGTTGACAAATGGGTAATGAGAGGTCTGTGTATGATATCTTTGTCCAACCTCACCTGTAAGTGTGTGTGTGTGTGTGTGTGTGTGTGTGTGTGTGTGTGTGTGTGTGTGTGTGTGTGTGTGTGTGTGTGTGTGTCTATACAGTAAAGAAATGACATGCAGGTCTTAAAGTGCATTTCTTATTTTCCCCTCACAGGTGGCGAGGTGGGTCAGGGTCCCTCCTGCAGGCAAACTGATGTTAGTGTCCATACAGACTCTGGCAATGATGATAGGTGTGGTGATGCACAGGCAGGGTTGTCAGGGACTGAATCTGTGCCATTGTTTGACATCCCACTGTTATCCACCCCATCCTCGCACACAGTCACATTGCCGATACATACCCCATCACCAATGGCCATAGATGAGGGACAGTTGGTAGGTGGTGGCATGGGACAGGACAGTGTGGCAACTATGGCATGTGTGTCTGGACACAGCAGCCATAGCCGGATGCCCGGCGAGGTACCACACAGGCAGATGTACAGGGAAGCTCGTAGGAGGGCTGCTGGTCATCATGCCCCTGGCAGATGTCCCACAGCTGGTGTCACCAGACGCATGTTCCAGGCCATCATGGAGGTGCAGGCACGTATGGAACGTTATACCAGACAGGGTCTGAGGCTACAGAGGGCTACTCCTTCTGCTGTTATTGACATCATCCGTGATCATGCAGGTGCTCACTGTTATTTTGCAGAGGCTCTGGATAGAAGATTTGGTGAGATGGTGGGAATCCTCATCCATGGAATGTCTGTGCTTGAGCATATGGTGGGAGTAGTGCGATGGTCACATTGACATAGGCCAGCAACACCAACAGGTGGAGGTCAACGTGGACATGCAACAAGTCAGAGCCGCTCCCATAGCAGCAGTACCAGCACCAGCACTGCAGATGGGTGCTGTCCACATCACAACATAGCAGGCCATTTGCATATGGCCCTGGCCAGTCCCAAGAGGGACCCGGATCCAGCGGGCATATGTCATCATCAGGGGAGAGTACCATATCTTGGCTGTTAGTGCCCATGGAACCACTGGCAGGCACAGTTCTCATGTCTGTGGCCAGAGACTGTGAATTGCACACCTTTCCAGGTACGGTCTGTAGCTGTCCAACAAACCCCTGTATAGGGCAGCCACATGGCAGAACTGTGTGCATGCATACACACACACACACATCACCAACACAGCTAGGACAACCCCATACCTACACACACCACATATGCACAGCCCAATTAATAATGAAACCCCCTAACACACACACATGATGTCAAACAAATGGCTCAGTCTAGGTCTCTGGCAAACCCACAACAAACACACCCTGTGCATATGATGATAGCTGTGCCACATCCCTGTCATCCATAACCTCAATGCATAGACAGGCTAATATGGTTCTGATGCACAGGGTGACTGTACTATGGTGTACCAATGTAATGCTTTGTAACATGTTTTCAGCACTAACGTTTAATGCTTATATGTCAGGATGTGTAGCTGTCCAGCCATGATGCATTATAGCTGTTATTAACATTGAGTGATTGTGGTCTCCATAATGTATTCTGTTTGTGTTGTAGGTGTCTATGTGTCAGCAGGATATTGGTGTGCTGTTGTTTCCTACAAGGAGTATGGCACTGTGGTGGCACCTTGACTGTGCCATATCCTGGGTAAAGCTGAACACAAGTCACAGGTCTGTATAAAAGTTACTGCATATGCCACATGCCTGATAGGTCATAGGGGTGTATACAGGTGAGTGTATGGTGGCTGATGTCAGCAGACCTTCTACAGTGGACAATGGTAAGTGTACTGGGTGGTACACACCACATGTTTGCATATAACACACACATATACACACACACACACGCAGAGGCTTTGGTGTTGATGCAATACACAGAGAATACTGTACATATGGATGTATGTACTTTTGCAAGGAACCCATTTTAGCCTATGTAATTCCACCAAGACAGAATAGGCACATCACATTGGAAAATAATCAGTCTGCTAGTTTAAAGTAATTGATGATGGTACTGGCAGAGTATATGTCCCTTTGCCCAATGTAGTGCAACCCTCAACTTGGTAAACATAGGTATGCTGGTGTGGGTGGCACAGCCCTACCTTTTGGAGGGTGTGGGGTGGTGTAGAACCACAGACAACTACTTAATCTGTTAACATAAACTGTACAGTATTACAGCCGACTAAGCGAGGGGATACACTCAACAATAACCGCAATGATGGTGGCTGTGTCCACAAGATCCACACCCAGCTATATATACCAAGCCCACTATTGCTGTACAGATATACAGTGAGGAAGAGGGCATTTACACATCTACTACTAGTTTTGATTGAATGAATTTCCACAAGATGATACTTGTGAAATGTTAGCATTTGCCAGTCAGTTCTTGGACAGATGACCTTCTGGGACATGT
>NC_056728.1:1926722390-1926804890 GCF_019279795.1 Protopterus annectens | reverse complement strand
GCACCATGGAGCTTACATGTTGGAGAGCTGTCCAAAGGTATCTTTGAACATGAGTGACAGCAGCAGTGATAAAGGTGGGATAAGGGAAGTGTAGTACATATGACTGTTGACAAAATCAGGTATAAATGAAGACACAACCACACTCTCTCAGGTAATCACACACATTATCACACTTGGCAGGGTCAGGATTAGAACTTTGACCTAACTAGCTTGCTATATTACAGTATTATGCAGTTATCACACATGCCACAGAGCTTATCAAACTGGTATATGGCCAAAGGGTTATTACAAGGTAACTGATATTAGTAGGTGTACTACAGTAAGGCAATGGGAGGTGTAGAAATGGCTTTAAAATAATTAATCACCACACACACACACACACACACACACACACACACACACACACACACACACACACACACACACACACACACACACACACACACACACACACACACACACACACACACACACACAAACAATTTCCAGTACTGACATGCATAGGTTCATTGCTTCAGAGGTGTGTAGTAGCTGACTGTGCCAGAAGGCTTACAAGGCTAGGCAAAGGTAATACCTTGGCATCAGGCCACATGACAATGGTCTCCAGTGTGGCTTAAGGGTGTAGTCCCCGGATTGGCCCACACAGGTGGGTATTGTATTCACCATCCAGTCATCTGGGTTACTATTGTGGGTGGCCAGTGCTGTGCAATATTTGCCATATATGTGAGCTATATTCCATAACATGGACAGTGTCTGGGTTGTGCACATGCCCCACATGCATGTTCTGTGACATGTGGAAGTGTACTTGGGGTCTCTGGGTCATGTTATGTGGACAGATTGTTATCATTTGATGTGGCATTCCTGACCTCATGTGGTAAGACCTGGCTGTGGAACTGAAGTCGTGCCTGCACCTACACTGACAGCATGATAGAGGTATTCAGTGGAGTTAGTGGCATCTGTCCATAAGGCATGGTATTCCATTTATGGGTTACATTTGCACACTCTGCAGTTGTTGCAGGCATCCAGTGGGGAACATAGTAAAGGACCACTGTAAGCATTTAATTGCCTATTGTAGTGATGGAACAGGGTGCCATGTCCTTTTACTGGCTGGATAACAAACACTCAGTCAGCAGATGTTACACATCACAGTACATTGTGATATCAGTGGCAGTGTTGTGATCAACAGGCATGTAGTCCACTGCAATCACACTGTGGTTGCTACCTGTGGGCAATATGCAGGAAACTACCAATATAGTGGTTGTTGCTTAGCCAAGTGTGCTTGTGTATGAGACATGGGTGGAGAGTGTTCTCTGAGTAATACAAGGGTTGCCTATATTTTTCACTGATCCATAATGTCACATGTATGGCTAAGGATTATCTACACCAGCCTCTCTGCTGTTTGACATCTGTTGGCCTTGTAAGGTGGACACTGTGACATATAGTAGGCTCTCAATATAATAATTTATCAAAACCCACTCCACAATGCATCCTGTCATTGCACAATCACGGTAACCTTCACACAGGATACCGATAACAGACACACATCCACACACTTGCCAATACTGAGATACAAACCCCTACCTAACTATGTAGTGCTATTACAGTTTACCACATTTATCGCATGCGCCATGAAGATTTTTGGATGGATGTTGTCCCAAGTACTTCTATGGTGCAGAACATCACCAGCCCTTGTAAATACTGGCATTGGGTGAAGTAGTGGGTGAGAGATCCCAAAAATAATTTTACCCTAATCACACATTTACATTTGCCAGGGGTGAGGCTCAAGTCCCTATCTAACAACCTTTACGGACAATTATGCTACACATTTACCTCATGCACCACTGACCTGACATGGTATAGGCTTTGCAACAGATACTTGTAAGGTGGATGATATCTGCAGGACTGCTAAAGTCAGGCTCTGAGATGTGTATTGGCTGTAAATAGGGACAAAATCTTTGAGGTACACACACAAAAACACTTACCACAGATGAGATTCAAACCCATAGTTGTGTAGTTACTGCTACTACATTACTCTGTATTTATGGCACTCACCACTTTGCTTATAGAGCAAGCCTTTCTTCAAAGGTATATTTCAAGGTGACTGACATCAGTAGGCTTTCTAAACTAGGGAAATGGGAGGTGTAGTGACTGTGAATGGCCTCAAAAGCATTACTCTCCACACACACAGAGTTTCACAGTTGCCATGTCTGGGATTAGAACTCCTACTGAACTAGTACATCACACTATAGCATTACCCAGTTATTGCATGTATCACAGAGCTTACAGGGCTGAATCTTGTCCAAGGAGGTATTTCAAGGTGACTGATATCAGCAGGCTTGCTAAAGTAGGGCAATGGGAGGTGTAGTGACCCTGAATAGCCTCAAAAACATTACTATCTATACACGCACACAGAGTTTCACAGTTGTCATGTCTGGGATTAGAACTCCTATCTAAGTACTATGTTACACTACAGCATTATGCAATTATCGCATGTGCCATGGAGCTTACAGGGCAAGCCATTATCCAAAGGTGTATTTCAAGGTGAATGACATCAGCAGGCTTGCTAAAGTAGGGCAATGGGAGGTGTAGTGACTGTGAATGGCCTCAAAAGCATTACTCTCTACACACACAGAGTTTCACATCTATCATGTCTGGGATTAGGATTTCTACCTAACTAATACATCACACTATAACACTACTCAGTTACTGCAAGTGCCATGGCATGTACAGGGCTGAATCTTGTCCAAACAAGTATTTCAAGGTGACTGACATCAGCAGGCTTGCTAAAGTAGGGCAATGGGAGGTGTACTGACTGTGAATGGCCTCAAAAGCATTACTCTCCACACACACAGAGTTTCACAGTTGCCATGTCTGGGATTAGAACTCCTACTGAACTAGTACATCACACTATAGCATTGCCCAGTTATTGCACGTGTCACAGAGCTTACAGGGCTGAATCTTGTCCAAGGAGGTATTTCAAGGTGACTGATATCAGCAGGCTTGCTAAAGTAGGGCAATGGGAGGTGTAGTGACTCTGAATAGCCTCAGAAACATTACTATCTATACACACACACAGAGTTTCACAGTTGTCATATCTGGGATTAGAACTCCTATCTAAGTACTATGTTACACTACAGCATTATGCAATTATCGCATGCGCCATGGAGCTTACAGGGCAAGCCATTATCCAAAGGTGTATTTCAAGGTGAATTACATCAGCAGGCTTGCTAAAGTAGGGCAATGGGAGGTGTAGTGACTGTGAATGGCCTCAAAAGCATTACTCTCTACACACACAGAGTTTCACATCTATCATGTCTGGGATTAGGATTTCTACCTAACTAATACATCACACTATAGCACTACACAGTTATTGCAAGTGCCACGGCATGTACAGGGCTGAATCTTGTCCAAACAAGTATTTCAAGGTGACTGACATCAGCAGGCTTGTTAAAGTAGGGCAATGGGAGGTGTAGTGACTGTGAATGGCCTCAAAAGCATTACTCTCAACACACACAGAGTTTCATAGTTGCCAAGTCTGGGATTAGAACTCCTACCTAAGTAGCATGTTACACTATTGCATTATGCAGTTATCACATGCGCCACAGATCTTATAGGGTGAACAAGGTGAATGACATCAGCAGGCTTGCTAAAATAGGGCAATGGGAGGTGTAGTGACTGTGAATGCCTCCAAATTATTACTCTCAACACAAACACAGAGATTCATATTTGCCATGTCTGGGATTAGAACTCCTACCTAAGTAGCATGTTACACTATTGCATTATGCAGTTATCGCATGTGCCATGGAGCTTATAGGGCAAACAAGGTGAATGACATCAGCAGGCTTGCTAAAGTAGGGCAATGGGAGGTGTAGTGACTGTGAATGGCCTCAAAAGCATTACTCTCTACACACAAACAGAATTTCAAAGTTGCCATGTCTGGGATTAGAACTCTTACCTAACTAATACATCACACTATTGCATTACACAGTTATTGCATGCCCTTACAGGGCTGAACCATGTCCAAGGAGGTATTTCAAAGTGACTGATATCAGCAGGCTTGCTAAAGTAGGGCAATTGGAGGTGTAGTGACTGTAAATGGCCTCAAAAGCACTGATCCCTATACGCACAATGTTTCACAGTTTCCATGTTTGGGATTAGAACTCCTACCTAAATAGGTATGTTACACTGTAGCTTTACACAGTTATCACACATGCCAGAGTTTATAGGGCTAGTGTTTATCCAAAGGTGTATTTCAAGGTGAAAGACATCAGCAGGCTTGCTAAATTAGGGCCATAGGAGGTGTAGTGCTATGAATGGCCTCAAAGTCATTTATCTCTACACACACACACACACACACGCACACACACACACACACACACACACACACACACACACACACACACACACACACACACACACACACACACACAGTTTTACAGTTGCCATGTCTGGGATTAGAACTCCTTTTTAATACATCACACTACAGCATTACACAGGTATTGCATGCACCACAGAACTTACAGAGATGAATCTTGTCCGAGGAGGTATTTCAAGGTGACTTGACATGAGCAGGCTTGCTTAAGTAGGGTAATTGGAAGTGTAGTGACTGTGAATGGCCTCAAAAGCATTAATCACTACATACACACACAAAAAGTTTTACAGTTGCCATGTCTGGGATTAGAACTCCTACCTAACTAGTATGTTACACTATAGCATTATGCAGTTATCGCATGCACCACAGAGCTTGTAGGGCAAGCCCTAATCCAAAGGTGTATTTCAAGGTGAATGACATCAGCAGGCTTGCTAAAGTAGGGCAATGGAAGGTGTAGTGTCTATGAATGGCCTCAAAATCATTGACCCCTACACACACACACACACACACACACACACACACACACACACACACACACACACACACACACACACACAGAGTTTCACAGTTGCCATGTCTAGGATTAGAACTTTTACCTAACTAGTACATCACACTATAGCATTACATAGTTATTACACGTGCCACAGAGCTTACAGGGATGGCATTTCTCAAAAGGGGTATTTCGAGGTGACTGACATCAGCAGGCTAGCTAAACTAGGGCAATGGGGAGTGCAGTGTGTGTAAATGGGCCATAGGCCATTCATCTGGAAACACACACACAACACTCAGTCACAAACAACTTTACATTTGATAGGACTGTGTATATGACTGTTAGATGAATAATAACTTGTACTATCATGTTACACAGTTATCACAAGCACCACAGACACTGTAATGCTGAGGGCTACCAGAAGCAAGTGTCTACAGTGTTAGACATTGGCACATCATGTAATATTGGCCAATTGGATGTGTGGTCGGTGGGACAGGCCTCATGATGGGAAGCTCTTAGTCACTGCCTGTCTCTCTCTTCCCCACATCTCTATTTTTGTATGTTTGACCTATTATAGTGTGTTGTCCTTGGATATATGTATGCATTCCTATCCAATGTTTGTGCAAAGCATGACTGGTGTGCAATGTGATGTGTGTGCACAGAAATCTGCAACTGACAGATATGTATAGTCCACTGTTGTTGTCAGACATGGGCTTCATAAGTGTGAGAGCATGCCCAGTATGACTGTTCTGTATTTTGTTGTCAGACATGGGCTTTGTTTCTCTAAGTGTGGGAGTATGACCTTCTGTATTGAATGTGTGAATCCATTCCAGGTAGGTTGTACTTCAGTGCTGGCATTTGTGTCCTACACCTACAGCTAGCAACCTGTTTCTGCAGGATATCTTTAGATAGGTTGACAATATGGAGTCACAATGGGCAAAGGATAGTGGGATACTGTAACTAATTGTGTCTGTGCTGCTTTTGCTACATGGTTTTGTTGTTAACAGAGATATTCAGACATATGTACTGTTTTACACTGTGATGTATTATGTCATCAACTACTGACAGATATACTTATTTACTCACAGTAATCTGGGGAATGCAAGATGAATGAAGCTGTGTCTAGTATTGTGGTCTGCAGGCTACATATTCTTGCACACTCATGCCATTATGGAAGAAGAGCTGCAGACACCTACTGATGGGTCTGTGTAAATGGTCAAGTACCTTGGTATTGTGGTGGCTAGGACCCCATGCTTCTACAGCTATCATCATGACAGAATGGCCATATGCTGCTGTGGCCATACCTCTCAGCTGTACAAATTCACAAAGGTTGCACAGAGGCAGGGATCATATATCTGGTAAGTTCCCCTTCACATGGTAGTTTACGAGCAGGTTTGTTGCCACCCATTCCTGGGTTTACAGGCAGGGATAGTATGGGCACACATCAGAGTTTCATACTTCACTCACTCCATGGCTTCCATGCTTCTATGGAAGCTTCTTGCAGCTGACTCATAGATATATGTGGGGCATTCCCCTTATGCTGGCTTGTGCTGGGACATCAGTGGTTTCTCAGTACTTCATAACTGTGCCTTCTGTGGTCTGCCAGTGTTTGGCCAGACTACATCAGTATTCCATACTACACAGTCAGCTAATGTGCTGCTAACCCATATGTACAATTCCAAAGGTGTGTCCATCTGACAGTAACATTTTATACACTCTCTGTCTAGGGTTCTTGCACCTGTGTACTGTTTGTGTGTCTGGGACCACATTCATACCATGTCCATATTTTTGATGGTGACAGATACTACATCTGAACAATTAGTGTGGATTACTGCTGGACTGGTTCTTGCTGCGATTCATTGTGTTTGGCACTGCAGTTGTCAGAACTTGACCCTGTCATCAACAGTACAGACCATAAGCCACCAGGACACAACCCTCCATGCCTACATGCTGACCACTTCCACACAATATACAACACACAACAACCTAGCACACAGAGCCCTGCATATTGTACACGTGCAACAATCTATCCTGCTAATTTGGCCAGCTCAGGTAATCTGTGCTCCACTGTTATTATACCCACACGTACATGTTACTACATTTCTACATAGGATTGTGGGGGGGGGGTGCACATCTGACAACTGTAAACATTTGCTATGACTGTACTGGTATTTCAGGTACTCTGTTGGCTTCCATTTTATTCTGTATTCTGACCTAACATGCAGACTAGAGGCATATCAGCGTAGTACAGATCTTAGGTTTTATTGACCTACATTTCAGTTTCAGACTTCTTACCCTTCAGAACTAACATCCAACTGCCAGACCTGTTGTAATCTGTATGTATATGTCTGGAGGGGGGCTGTTCTCCATTGCCATCAATCAGAGGCCTTAGCACAGCCTTTCTTTGTGGTCACCTACACCTGTCCTGCTGGCTGAGACTGTTGTTGGGTATGTGGGCCTGACTGACATGCATGTTTGTGTCCTTTGGACACACATTTGGCCCACCACATGTCCTGCAGTGGGATTTGTCATCTTGTCTAGTACTGCCTACTATGCTGAACCCAGTATTTGTTATGGATTTCATGCTGCCCATATAGGTGTCTACTATCTGCTGCCATCCCCTTGCATGCTCACATCCGTACCATAGATACAAATAGCAGAAAATACTACTCCATTCAGCAATTGATAGGGAGAGTGACTTACCTTGTGTCTCTGCTAGTATTGATGATGGTGCTGGAGGGCTAACTATGTTGGATGCACATAGTATACTCCTTATACATGGTTAAGCACAGGTAGTGTCATGTTTGGCATCTCTTTTACTGTATGTGCGAGTCAGAGAGAGGTGTCATTCCCCGGGTTCCTACCATGTCAGTGTATATGCTATGTGTTGCCTCTTTGCCAAAGCCTGGCCATATTGGGCATGCCTCCGTCTGCCTACAAGGGCAGGCTCAGGTTGTTCCTCCTCTGAGTCAGTCTGTGCCTATGCTCGCCTTGGCAATGGTGGGGGGGCTGTGTGGCCATGCTCCATGCTGTTCTTGCTGCATCTGTTTCCGCAGGATCATATTGTGTAGCATGGCACATACAATGAAAATCTGGGCACATGTAGCTGGAAAGTACTGCAAGGCTCCACCAGATATGTCCAGGCACCGGAACCGTGACTTGAGCATCCGAAACACATGCTCTGTTATGATTCTTGTTTGTGCATCTGCCTCATTTTGGAGTTCTTGTTCAGCTGTGTGCATTTCTGATGGGTGTCATCAGCCACGGCTCCAGTGTATAACCGGCATTCCCCACTAGGTGGCCATATGGGATGTCCCCACTGGCAAATCTCTGGTACAGCTACGTCATATGCCAGATGTGGGAGTCATGACAGCTTCCAGAGCTGCCAACACACACATTCAGTATAATGCCCTGGGCATCGCACATGACCTGGCAGTTGATAGAGGGAAAGCCCTTGTGGTTTATGCAGACCCTACCCCACTCACCAGGTGATGCTTTGATGTGTATGTGCATGCAGACTATAGCACCCACTACCTCATGGTATTCTGCTATTTGGTGGAAGAGATGCATATTGCTGGTCAACGCCTCATGGGTGTTGTGGAAATATATGTGCTCAAAGGCATGTGGTGACATGGCATCCAGGAAATGGTGGAGTACCCTGGATGCTGATGCCTGTGAAATCCCCATGATATCCCCAGTTGGCTTTTGGAAGGTACCTGTGGCTAGTATTCTTAAACCTACACATACCTTGGTATCCACTGGGATGGGTTTCCCTCTGTTGGTTCTGTGGGTGAAGCGTGGCTGGCACAGCTCAACAATTTGCTGTAGGAGGTCCCTGTCCACCCTATAGCACTCCACTATCTCCAGGTCATGTTGCCCCTGGTAGGTTACCCTGGGTCTTTACACTCTTCTCCTTCTCCTCACTGTGGGTTGGTTGTCAGCATTCTCATTCTCACCACCCTCTGCTTCTTCCACATATTGATTTGTGAGAGCAATAGCAGCCCCTATCATTTTGTTGCTTTTTTTAGGTAAAATTCCCCATTTGTGTACACTGGTGGTGTAGAATTTTTGGGAAAAACCAGAGGGAAATGTGTTTGCATAGTTTATAGTAGTGTGCTGGGCTGGGCAGGGCTGCTGCCTGTGTAATTGGTTGATTCCGATACATTTCACCTGCCAGCTATGCTAGTTCTCCTTGATTACTTTCTTACTGCTGTTTCCCTTCTCATTGCCTTCCTGTTTAAGCCCTGAGGCATGCCGTGCAAACCCAGTGCTCAGACGTAAATGGAGCTGAAATTTCCTGGTTTGTTTTTTTTTTGTTTGTTTGTTTAAAACCCAGTGTGTGGCACGCACACCTGTTTAGGCAATGTAAATACTGCTAGGCAGCTTCAGACACATCTCTTCTTTAGCTGTGCTTTGCTAAGGGCAAATATGGGCTACTGTGCTCCAATAAGCTTACAGCAGTCATGACACTCCCCCTCATGAGGTCATCTAGCTCTTAGGCTTAGACCATAGTGTTATTGCACCTACACAGTTGGGTGCAAGCTAGCACTGAAGGAAAGTCTGTGATTCAGTATTATTCCCCTCATTTGCACAGAACTGACTGCTAATGCATGGTTACAAAACTGACACTCAGCCTTCCCCCTTAACAATCAATATTCCATGGCCTTGTTGTGTTATGCATGACATTGACTATTATGGCAAAATGTTGACTTTGCTTTAAAACCTTATTTCCAGCTTTTTTTTCTTATTTCCGGGCTGATCCCATTTGCGCACCACTGCCCTATGCTTAAATGGCCAAAATTGACCAAAAACAAAAGTTACTTTTTATAATTTTGAAACTATTTTTCATGCCTATGGCCATATATTTGGCCATTGGCATGCCTATCCCTTATAATACATGTTTTTTTATGAGCTGTCATGCCTCCGTTTTGTAGTTTGCAGAAATGTATTTAGCTACTGGCTGAATACATTTCTGCAGTCTGCACTATTCCTGCATGGATGCCTGCCTGCTTCCTGTATCACTAATTCACCTCATTTGCATGGTTTTCACCAACAAATTAGGTAATTAGCATACAGGGGCTGTGTCTGTGCAGGAACAGTGCAGGACCACTCATGCACTTCCCGGGAGCTCATTCCTGGATCGCACGTCGGCCATATTGCCTGCAGCAGCTCTTGCACTATTCCTGCACACCATGTAGAGCTTGCTGAATCCTGGGGTCTGAGTGGCTATTTATGGATGAAATGCTCTGAAATGCATACTTTTTTTCATTATTGGTTCAAACGTTTTGTTTCATTACTTACTGAGAAAAGTGTTCAAAACTTCAAATTTAAATATAAAGGCTTTTTGCATTTAGCTCAAAAATGTTAATCTGGCACTTAGCACAAAGGACTAAAGCTCTTACTTGTTAATGTTGCTGTATTAAAAAGAAATATAATTTAAACAATCATAAAGGTGAATCAAAGAACATATGCATGTATGCATGGTCCTAAAAAATTGTACAGGGACCCATGGTCTGAAAGCAGCCTGGGGCCCGGGGCCTAGCCAGATGCATTTTAATGACTGTGAGAAGCTTATGATAACTCATGCTAAGTCTGTGTGCTTCACGAACTCAACGAGGAATTAAACCCACAGTTAGGACAGCTGTTTAATCTTAGCCTCACCTCAGGATACATACCCAAGGAGTGGCGCACGGCGACTGTGGTCCCACTTCATAAGGGCAGTGCCTCCACAGACCCTGGAAATTACCACCCCATTAGCTTGACAAGCCTTATCTGCAAAGCCATGGAGAGGATCATAATGGAACTCATAAATAAAGACATAGGGAACTTGCAGACTTTGGATCCAACCCAGTTTGGCTTTGTCAAAGGCAGATCCTGCCTCTTAAACTTGGTTGACTTTTTCGAGACAGTCACCAAGGCCATTGATGAGGGAAAGGCAGTCCATACAGCCTACCTCGACCTGGCAAAGGCCTTCACACAATACCCCACTCAGGTATCATCGAAAAACTCATCAGCTTGAATGTAAACCCATACATCTCAAGATGGGTTGCAAACTGGCTAAGTGACAGAACCCACAGGGTCAGAGTTGCTGGAGCCATGTCAGACTCAAAGCCTGTCACAAGTGGTGTCCCACAGGGCTCAGTCCTGGGTCCACTCTTGTTCGGCATCTACTTTTCTGAAGTACAAGCAAACACAGGAGGGTTATGGCTGACAAAGTTTGCAGATGACTGAAAACTGGGCGCCATAGTCGAAAACACATCTGACACAGATATCCTCCAGAAGGGCCTCACAGAAACGGATAACTGGTGCCAGAGCCATGGCCTGAAGTTAAACGCCAAAAAATGCATAGTCATACCCTTCGGGAAAAACAACGTTACCCCTAGCTACCATATAGGTGGCAATCCACTGAGCACAGAAAAAGTCATCAGGGATCTGGGGACCCAGGTTGACAGTAGCCTTTCGTTTGACACTCATGTTGCTAAAGTAGTTAGGAAAACCTTCTATATCGCCCACCTGATCATGAAGGGATTCACATCTAGATCAAGGGAGGTCATCGTCCCCCTGTACTCATCACTCATTAGACCTATGATTGAGTACAATGCCCCATTTGGAATGTATCTGACCAGACACCTGCTGCAGCTTGAAAGGCCCCAAAGGTTCCTCACCAAAAGGATAAAGGGTCTCAAAAATATGTCTTATGCTGCCCGACTGAAAGAACTCCAGCTCTATTCAGTCTCATACCGCTTGCTCAGAGGTGACCTGTGCCTGACATATAAGGCCATGTCAAACCCAGATTTGATGAATATGCTTCACCTCAAAAAATCTAGATCCCTCAGAACCACAAGGCGGAGACTTAAACCTTGACACAGTTATAAATAGAACGTGCTGGAGGGACAGATTCATCACCCAGAGACTCCCTATGCTGTGGAACAAAATCCCGGTACATGTGAGGCAGAGCACCTCTCTGGCCTTGTTCAAGAGGAATCTTGACCAATGGATGGGAGATTGCAGATATACCCCAGGGATTACTTCAGTGTCACTGCTTGACAGAGGCACAGCAAAATGATAGGCATAGTTTTTATTCAAAATAAAGGGGTGGCGAAAGCCACATAACTATGGGCTAGGCTTATAAATGCCCTTGGGCAGATAGCCTAGTATGAACCTATGAACCTATGAACCTATGTTTTCTCTGAAAAAGACTGCTTTGTTTTGTTTAGCAGAATCTGTGCAATAAAATTTTAAATATTTTTAATTAAATTCAAATCTCTGCAATCACTGTAAAACTAAAGAAGTAAAGAAGAAAAATAATATACATACTGAGAGGTTTGAACAGTATTTATAGTAACTGGGGAGAAACATCCTGGTAATGAGACACTGGAATGGCTTGGTCCATTACCCTGCCTAAGGTCCCATTTTGCTATGATCCCAGTCTGAATTATAACAGTGGTTGACTGGCTTATCATTAGTGTAGTGGTGCTGAAAACTACCTATTGGAGCTTTTATATTATTTTCAGTCTGGTCCCATTTGATAACATGATCACAAGTTTGTTTATGTATTTATTTATTTGAGGAGGAGGTCCCCTGGTTGCTGGTACAGGAATATTCAGCTATCAATAAGTTCTTGTTCAGTCATTCCCAGACTGTCATGAGCAACTAACTATACTTAAATATGTTATTCAGGCTTTAATGTGAAGCCTTATTTACTTTGTTACATCAGTGAGTTGTTGTTTGTTGTTATGCAGAGTCAGCAGTGCAGATTTTCAACTCTCTCTGTGTAACTAAAAGATCAAAGTAAAACGCTTTGATCAGAAGTTAGGAGGCTATATAGACATCTCAATCAGACTAAAAATAATAGAGTGATGTCCCATTAAATCAGTGTAAGTAACTGAAACAGCAAAAAACAAAAAACACTGGAAGTGAGAAAAGGGAAATCAACCAGAAGAATTCTTTTGACGCAGTAAATCCTTTATTATTTATTATTTGTCCAAAGACTTCATTACTGCATTAAAAGGATTCTTCTGGCTGATTTCCCTCTTTGTGTTTCCAGTGTTTTTGTTTTTTGTTATCTCAGTAAGACAGCAGCAGTTTAAAACTTTTCATAAGCATGACCTTGCCTTGTATGGTTATATAATGTAGAGAAAGAATATAGGAGTCGTATAGTTATACATGATATGCAAGATTGCAGTTACCCTAATTAGAAGAAAATTATCTTTATTAAGTTAGTACAGAATAATAGTCTAGATAATGTGAACTAAAGAAATTGTGAGTGGGGACTGCAACAGGAAGATAATTATGGAAATGAAACAATTAAACCAGCTGTTGAGAAAGAACAGTACTGTATGTTACTTCATATCCTTATTAACATACTTTGGGATTAAATTACTAAGAGAGGATTTTTTTTTATTTACAAAGTGATGTTTTAGATCATCCATGAATATTTTTGCAGGTATATGCCTTAGGCTGAAAAGGAGTTTGTCTTCTCTGACAACCACCGTATACATTGAGCCTCCAATTTCATTTTTCTAATTAAAGTTTGAACAAGGCTGTCAATGAAGGTGGATAAATTTCAGTTGCAGTTCACATTAGTTTTAATACAAAGGTTTGTGGACCAAACTTAGTTGCATGAAAGACAGTCTCTGTTCAAACCAAGGAAATTCAGTATGTGCTAAATTAAACAATGATGAACCTGACCACAGTGACATCAACAAGTCCACTTTTCTATTATTATCCTTGTCCATGTTCATCTGAGATAAGATTAAATTATTTATTAGTTGGGATGAATACATAAGAAATGGAAAGAGGAAATGCACTACAGTTGCTAACTTATAGTGCAATTATATTACGAAATAAAAATAAAAATGTCCCAACACAAATGTGGTTTCATCGATTTAATAGCACAAAACACAAAGATCCCAACGACTGAGCACTTTCACCATGAGAATGGCTTCATCAGAGTATTGTCGGTTAGTACAAACAGCATCCACCTGGCCTCAAAGACAGTATTGCGATTCTTTCTACACTTAAAGCTAAAGCAAATGTGATTAAATAAAATTACTTTTTTATATATTTAACAATGTATATCAGCATCACATTTTATATCTTTAAGCATATTGTACAAGTGCATTTTTATCTTGTATTTTGGTTTAATTATGTTTTTATATTTCATGTTTAATCAACTTTTTTTTTAATTTTTGCATTGATGTCATTCAATGTGGATTGGTCAGCAGGTAGGGGATGGGGTATTTAAATGTTGTTTGTACTAACCAACATTACTCTAATGAAGCCATTCTCATGGTGAAAGCACAGTCATTGGGATCTTTGTGTTTTGAGCTATTACATTGATGAAACCATGTTTGTTTTGGGACTTTTTTATTTTTATTTCGTTGTTTTTTGCTTCGTTGGAAGACTTGGTGTTTTTGTGACAATTATATTATGACACTGAGTTTTTTTGTTATTAGTACTATACTTGCAATGTAATCAACTTTTTAGCTGATTCTCGGTAATACAACCAAGATGTTTGCCAGTGCTGACTTCTTCATCTGGTAAATTCTACAGTACAAAGATGCTTACAGTGGCTTTAAATGGAAAGTAGCTATTAAAAGAGTGGCAGTTATGACTGCAGTGGAATGAAATCAGAAGAACATGATTGCTTGGTCTTGTTTGCACTAAGAGATAGTCCTAGATTGATGGTCAAGTTTTAGAGAGTGTGACTATGAAATCCCCTTACCTCCTTTATTGTCCACTTCATCATGTATGAACTAAAAATGTCTGACTGTTTAAGGTGAAGTTCTAAAAGATAGACATATTTACTCCATCCAAACTGGTCAAACAGGATGTACCATGGACAGGGGTGTTAGAAACTTTGTGAGAATCCAAAGTATTACACTCTTCAAATGTCTGCACCAGTGAATGAAATCTACAACAAAACGTAAACAAGATTCACTGGAGGGATAGGTTCTAAACCCTGAGTATTCTCAGCTTATGGAATAAGTTGCCACCATAAGTGAAAGAAAGTACTACTTTAGCTGCCTTAAAGTCTAGTTTTGATGACTGGGTGGAGTAGACACATATTTACCCCAAGCTTATCATGTAAGTCCTTTCTCAATTCATGAGATAAGCTGCATCAAGAGCTTAAGAACGGTGGCAAGAAATTCTGAGCTTGTCTGTTTAAAGATGCTTATAGCGTAGACATCTTATGGTCACGATGATCTCTTGCCTAGTATCATTCCTATGGTCCTATGTCCAAGAATTAGCATTTTTGAGTTCCTGAGAACTCACAAGGTTATAAACACCAGTAATGTGAGATACCTCAAGACTTATAAGATTGTTATTACCTAAGGTACCAGCAAGAACAACTTCTGTCTGAGAGGTAGGTGAAAGAGGGGATGTCCACAAAAAATCTCCAGTATCCTCAGTAGATGGCACTCTACGATCCCTGACTCTTGCCTTCCATGTCCAGTGTTCTGTAATGCTGAAGAGTCAGTAAAAGATGGAGACATAGTGTTCATGGAGATCATGAAGACAAAAAGCACACACTAAAACAAGCATTTGTCAATACTGAGAATTAGACTGCATTGAAATGGCAGTTTATTATCAGTGGGTAAGGTTTTATGGTTAGATGAATAATTTACATTATTTATGTCATGAAAAGAGATGCAGATAGAGAGCTGGTCAGTAGTTTTCAGTGTTGTGCATACTCAATGAGGCAGAAATTACTGCAAGAAGCAATAAAAATGTACTGTAATTGGGAAAGATTTAGAGTTGACAATGAGATGGTCTGTCTTTTTCTTTCTTTCTTTCTTTTTCTTTGTTTTCTTCCTTCCTTCATTTTTTTTGCTAGTCTATCACTCTGTGTCTATATATTAGTGCACATTTCCTTAATATATGTGTGTGCATATGTATCTATGTATAAATGCATGTGTGTGCAACTTTATATATCGTTATATGTAGATATATGCAGATACATACAATATATATATATATATATATATATATATATATATATGTGTGTGTGTGTGTGTGTGTGTGTGTGTGTGTGTGTGTGTGTGTGTGGGTGTGTATGAGAGAGATCTACAAACACACACACACACACACACACACACACACACACACACACACACATACACACAGATACATGTATAGTTTTCTATCTGACTATGTATTTTTTTTATTTGTTTGGGAGAAAAGTCTGACTGGTTATAGACCCCTTTTCAAAGGAAGGCCATTCAGAAAAGCTCAAGTATAAAACAGTTTACATATAGTCAAACAGAAATAACAGGCAAATACATGTACCCCGGGATTCATGAAGCTTGCGCTAGGTGCACGCATAGCGTAGGCGTTATAACGCCAAATATGGCCGCCGAGCGATTCAGGTACGATCCAATTCCATGTGCACAACCGGCGTACGCCAGATCTGCGCAGCCCCCGGCGTAGGTATGCAAATCACCCCATGTGCTGTGTCGCACCATGCAAATGAAGGCATATAGCGATTCATGAAGTGGTGCAGGCATAGCGTAAGCCCACGGAAATGTAAACCAAAAAACATGGTTTACATTTCTCCAAACAGAACATCGGAGATATGGAAGAGGGCCAGACCCAGGTATCACAATGTTAACATATGCCAATGGTGAAATACACAGCCAATGGCATAAGAAAAGATGCACAATGCATAAATAATAACATTTAATGTCATGTCCACAGTAACGCACAGCATAACCGCAGGGCATGTGTGCGGAAGCTGTAACACAAAGAAATAATATAAAAATGTCATAAAATCGCAACGTAATAGAAATCAGGTTTACAGCATAATACACAATGGTAGGCATGGAACACCACAACCAAGGTGCAAGGGTTGCTAAGGGCTTGCAATAGTGTTCGGCGTGGTAACTATGAATTAGTAGTCAATACCATGCAAATGAGGCAGATAATACTGAATCGCAAATGTCCCACCGGATGAAGGTTGTACCATACGGCGCAGCGGTATAACACAGAGGAGTGGCTCAGAGGAGATACATGACATCAGCAGAGGGGTGTGCCACCGTAGCACTAAGCACATTGGAGCATTGCAAATCTGGCCTGTCCGTTGCTAAGCAAAGCTGCAGGACAGGGGTGGGGAGGAATCGTTTAGCTGAGAGCACACATGGTGGCCAAAAGTGCATGTGTACGAGGATGAAAACGTGCCCGAAACCCAGTAATCGGATGCACGCGCCACAAACAATAGCAGAAACAGGAAGGTCAGGGGAAGAAAAGAAGGAAATGTGGAAGTAGGGTAATTGGAGTACTAATGAGCAATCAACACCAATTAACCCACGAAGACCAATCGACGGCAGCTGACAAGTCCGCTTGCAGAAACCTGCAAAACAGGATAGGGGAGGCATTTGAATGCAAACAAAGGAGGGGAGGTATTGGATTGCAAAGATAGGAGACCTGACACAGCAGAGCAAAGCAAACTGACAGCAGACCGGCAGTAGCACACATAACGCAAGATATGCCAGGTCCAGGAAAGTAAAAATGAAAGTAGGCTGCAGGATGCATGCCAGAAAATGATAGGTGCAATGTGCAGAAATGTAAAGGGAAGGTCAAGAGGTAATCCACGGCAGGCAAATGTAATTCAACACCAAAGGCACCACAATAGTAGTTCCGGCAGTAAAACACATAAGATAACCTGTAGCTACGATCGTACATACACACCCTATGACATCATTGGTGTTCACAGCACAATAGTATAAAGTGTGAAAGCACCCAACACACACCTGTGTATTCCCAAACACTGCACCATAGGTGTAAACACACGGGGAACTTTTAAAATGTACATGTTGGGAGCTGCCATAGCTGTGATTCATCAGCATGTGTTAGAGACTGACGGTGTTGTGGAGGATGATGCCGATAACCACTGCAGGCCTCGGAGGAGAAGGAGAGTGTTCAGACTAAGGGTAACCTACCAGGGGCTACATGACCTGGAGATAGAGCATTACAGGGTGGACAGGGACATCTTACAGCAAATAGTGGAGCTGTGCCGGCCACGCCTGAGAACCAGAAACAACAGAGGGGAACCCATCCCAGTGGACACTAAGGTATGTGTAAGCCTGCGAATACTGGCCACAAGTACCTTTCAAAGGCCAACTGGAGATATAATGGGTATCTCACAGGCATCAGCATCCAGGGTACTACACCAGTTCCTGGATGCCATGTTACCACATGCCAATGAGCAGATATACTTCCCCAGAACTCAGGAGGAGTTGGCCAGCAATATGCGCCACTTCCACCGTGTGGCACAATACCCGGAGGTACTGGGTGAGATAGACTGCATGCACATACAAATCAAGTCACCACCCAGTGAGCAGGGCAGGCACTACATAAACCACAAGGGATTCCACTCCATCAACTGCCAGGTCGTGTGCAATGCCCAGGGCATGATCATGGATGTGTGTGCTGGCAGCCCTGGAAGCTACCATGACTCCCATATCTGGCATGCCTCACAGCTGTATCAGGTATTTGTCAGGGGGGACATCCCACATGGCCATCTCGTGGGGGATGCTGGCTATGCACTGGAGCTGTGGATGATGACTCTCATCAGAAATGCACACACACCCATGCAATAATGCCATAATGAGGCACACTCACAAACCAGAATCATCATATAGCGTGTGTTCAGGATGCTGAAATCATGGTTTTGGTGCTTGGATACATCTGGTGGAGCCTTGCAGTACTCTCCAGGCACGTGTGCCCACATCGTCATAGTATGTGCCATGCTACATAATATGATCCTGCGGAAGCAGCTGCAGCAGGGACAAAATGGTGAAGGCCCTCATAGCCCACCGCAATTGCCAAGGCAATTACAGGCACAGAGGGATTCAGACCATGAACACACTGTGCCAGCCACAGTAGGCAGACGGAGGCATGCCCAATATGCCTACGCCTTGGCAAAGAGTGAATGTATAGCACATACTCTGACAGTGTAGGCCCCTACAGACTGACACCTCTCCACCTGCGCACACAGTAAAATGGATGGCACACAAACATGACCACCTGTAAATTGTAATGTATAGGTGGCCCAATGTGTGACTCCTACATAGGCAGCCCTCAAACATTGTAAACACATCAGCCAGTTGAACACGGAATGCCAACACCTGAACAGTACATGAGTCTTACAGCATATGGTGGTGCTGTGTGCCTGTCACGTTCCCCGCCAGATATATATATATATATATATATATATATATATATATATATATATATAGATAGATATATATAGATAGATATATATATATATATATATATATATGTACACATATGCATATATATAATACAGATAGAAAGGGCAATAGAGGGATATATGGTGATATAGATGGATTCAGCGATATCTGCAAATATAACAGATAGTTCAACAACATTCATAACATCTTGGAGGTACAAATAAATAGGATACCGCCAACCATGGAATGTGTAACATACCGACATGCGTAACCACGAGGCTGAAAGACCGATAGAACACAGTACCGGAACAGTACATCCGCGAGTAATAGTATGATGATATGAAGGGACAGTTAGTCACCGCTGCCGGTGTCATGGTCCACGTAGGTACTGTGTTCAACTGTGTCTGTGAGTGCCGTAGTCTGTGTAAGTGTGCGTAGAGGGTGCTGTGTGCGTCTCTGTGTGACTCTAATGTGTGTGTGTGTCCGCAACATGTGTATGTTGGTGCCAAGTCAGAGGCAGATCATTATGGTAGGTGTGGGTATAGCTAGACATAGGCATACAGGTACTACCTGTACCACAGTAGGAGGGACAGCCTCACCCTGGGCAGGCGTGTCCTGACATAAAACAGTACAAAAGGCAAATGTCCGAGATGGTAGGACATAAATATGTCCCATATATAATGTAACAGTTGTATTTAATAGTTATGCCTGTATGTAAGAAACGTAAATGTTACATGCAATATGATAAGTAGCCAAAGTCACACAACAATAGGTATGTAGTGAGGATAAAAGTATGTGCTACCTGTGTACTGACCGTGGCTACGTGTTGGCCTGTAAACACCGCTTTGTGTCCCGCAAGTGTCCAACAACGACCATATGAAAAGGTGGCAACCCATGGCAAACAGGCTCTTTTAACAACACAACCACAATGACTGCAAATATCTGGGACAGAAATACAAGGGATAGCTGTCACTTACACATATCCCCTGATATATCGCTGCAATTACGGAGGTATACAAGTAGCAAGCTCACCTGCAGGTGATATAGAAACCAATTAACAATGGCCCAACGTACAATCCCGTAACATAAGTCTACTAACTGTTAGCTCTCTAATTAGGGACGGAGCCCACACACACATATATACGGATTATGTAGAAATGCAAGGCCCACAAACCGTATATGTTACGTACAACCACCAACATCCCCCACACTAGAAACTAAAGCAATACAAACTGTAATAGCAGCACAAACATCCAGTCAGTCAATTACATCTGCAGAACCCTCAACATACTGTGTGAGAGACACAATTAAAGGCGTCATGCAAAATTGCAGGCGTTGTATAATGGAACAAACAGCCATGTTACAGGTTTTGATTGCAATACTCCGTTATCAGACGTTGGGATGACAGGTACACCCACATGTTGAACCAAATACTCTACCTGTCACACACAATCCATGGGGGACATGAATCCAAACTATACTTGTCTCCATGCATAGCAGTTGCAGTTACACATAACAAAACACAATACAGACCATCTCCCCGAAGGTAGGGCAAATAGGCAACGCCCAAGTGGAGAATCCAATTATACCCCACTGTTGCCACGTAAATGGCGAATGGAGTAGCTGCACATCTGATATGCAAGTAATTAATCACTCAGGAACACCAATTGGCAGGAAGAATCCACATGTTTCAGGTATCGACGTATATAAGGATGACTTGCCAGACATTCAAACCGTATGCTCATACCGAATAACAGTTGAAACACTGTGAGAGAGATAGAAACGAAACGCCGTAACGACAACAAGGTATGTAGAACGCCCGATATGTAAGGTTATGTATAGCATGATCAGTATTAATTAGTTTTACTGTATGTATAGCCTGGTTTGCATTAATTAAACGTGTCCGTAATGCATAAAGTGGGGAAAGGTATTTATGTAGTGATGTCTTGCTGAGCATACTAACGCGTGTAGAAACTGTGCGTCCAGCAGTGGGACACAAGGTACACAGCACAGACACCACAATGGATGCTACATGAGGGCATTAAACAGAACAATGCCATACAACCTGCCGTCAGTGGTAGGGTATGTCCAACAAGGACGTACCATAGCAGGGGATAGTATATGTTGATATACTGTCACAGCACGCATGTGTATGGGCATATAACGTTAATGACATATGTAAGGTGATCCCGCTGTGCAAGTATACTTTGCATTATGGGATACTATGTGAAATATGTGTAATGTATAGTATTATAGGTAGATATGACAGATATTCTATACAGCATAACAGGCATATAATGCATACTACAGGTATCGTCTGTTGGTATGTACAATAACAGGATACATATGGCCTGTAGGTATGGGACATAGTAATAGTATGATAGCTAATCTAAATGGAAGGGCTACCAAGTAACCATGCACAAAGGACATATAATAGCTGCACAGGTGCATAGTGGGGTACTATGCAGTCTGGCAAGTCCATGTGTAAGCACAACTACAGTGTTCACACTAGTGGCACCTCTCCAGGGTAGTGTCCTGTGAACAGCAGAGCCAGATGTCACCTGCACCACTGCACAGTACAGCCACTGCAGTGATCCCAGGCCTACATGTGTCTCCCAACCACCAAGGGAGGTATCACATGAACAGTGCTACTGAGTGTCCCTGCGTGATGTACATAGGACTTATGTTCCACAGCATGGTGAGTGTCCAGTTTGGGAATGTAACCCAGAAGCACATCCCACTCAATGTGGCGTGTGTGCACATATCCATGAGCATGTTGCTCACAGTGGCCGCTGCTTATGTTGCATATGAGGAGTATATCCATCAATAATGTTGTGGACATGGGCCCTGTCTGATCAGCAGAGGTCACCCCTGAGTATGTAGTATGCAAATGTGTACAGATGTGGTGTCCGTAGTGCAGCCGCATATTTAAACTGTCGGAGCTCAGTAAACATCATGGCGTGTTAATGTTGTGGCATGTAAAGCTGTAGCTGTTGTGTAAGGTACACCCTAAATGGGGTGGTGTACCCTTGAATGTGTGTAGATGTCTTGAGTTCAGAGGTACAATGGGTGCCTATGTACCAGTTACACACCCAGTAGAGATAGGTGTGGCCACATAGGAGGATATCCACGCCACAGTGGCAATACGGGAACCACAGGAGTGGGTGCGACATATGTGTGTACTGCAAACATATACAATGTGATATGTATGTAGGGGACTACCATCCATGTGATAGTCAGTGGGTGAATGGTGTAATGCAAAGGTGATGTGCATGCACCTTGTGTCATGCAGCTTGATGCCATGATAGTCATATTATGTATCTGTCACAGCGACACCCATATGGTTGGAGTCAGTATCAGCTGGTGGAGCAATCATGGCACTTGGTATGTAGGTGTTTGAAAGCTAGGCAGGGAAAGTCCCCTGTGCCAGCCTGTTCCACAGGGAAGCATATACTGAACATGAGGGGCCCTATGACTGAGGACCATGGTATGCCAAATGTAGATGACATGTAGTAGGTACTATGGTATGCTGGCCTCACTGTGTGTCCTGTCCATGAGCCACATAGCATAACATTCTGAGACACAGGGTACGATGTGCAGGTGGATGTGTATGTTGTCAATACCAGAATGGGGAATGGTGCTGAAAGGCAATGAGAGGACAATGTAGGATGTGTGGACTCCCGTACCATCAGCAACTGCCCTGGTAACTGTATGAAAGGAGTCCACCATGTGTAGGGGCCATGCTCTGGCCTTAACAAGCCCAACCCGGGTGGCAGCAAAGGACAGGAGCCCAACAATGTCTCTGAGAATGACGTCCTTGATGATGTGCCCCATAGCCATGCAGAACAGTCCAGTCAGGTGTGTAGGACTATAGTCCCACTTGTGCAATGTGGTGCCACCTGTGTGTAGTGTGATAAATGCTGCTGTGTGCCATTCAGGGGCTACAATGTCTGAAACAAGGCTATTACTGAATATGGTGGCCTAGTGGGGAGACATGTAATTCAGAGGTTGGTGGACATCACAGCCTGGGACGTTGGAAGGTGACATGGGGCCAGTGTCCCAGGACATATAGAGTGTAGGTCAGTACTGTGTAGGTGTGACCACAGGGACACCACAATGTTCATGTATGGATTGCAACCCTGTAGTGAGTGAGAGGGTGTACTGTCAGCATTGAATCCATCCTCCAGCATGTTGCCAACAATACCTGGGTCTGCAATGTTCCTGAGTGACTGTTGTATGTGACAGCAGATGTGGGTGTTGCCATCGAATACTGACATACCACCATAATGCCTGGTGGTACACCCCAGAATTTGTGGCAGTCATGTTTACGTAGCTAGTCTTGGAGTATGTGATGAGGGACCCTGGGGCCCCACCACGGCTGACCAGTGAGCCACCCCACACATGGGAATGTACACCACTGTGCAACAGCCTACACCTGTTGTTGTACATCATATGTCCATGGAACATGACCACCAGAGTGGCGTCTGTTATCTGGTGTGTACCATTATGGCTCTGTGTGGAATAGCATGATCCATGCAGTTGTGTACATGCTAATTAAGTGCACTGGGGTATGTGTCAGCATTTGTATGTGCATTGTCCATCTGCACGGGTGTCATGATGTTAAGAACCGCTGTCAGCAGACGTCTGTAGTAGGTGTTGTAGTATACATGTACTGTGTATGCTGTGATGGGTGTGTTGCTGGGATGTGGCTAACAAGGTTAATTAGCATATGTTTGGAATCCACCGATGAGGGGATAACCCCAGTTGTGTAACACCAGTCACATGGTGGTAGTGTTCATGCCAAGGGTAATGTAGGTCTTGGAGGTGGTGTGTATGGGTTGATCCAGCAGAGCGGATGGTATGACTCATGGATGTGTCGGTACATGAGTGGCTATCCCAGTTAAGTGTGGGGTAGTGTCAGTCACACATCAGTAGTAGCTGAGGCCCACTGTCCACTATACCAACATAGAAGGTATGTTACCCGTGGGGTATGATGTTGACTCTGTCACTTGTTGCAATGTGTATAGCAGTCCCAGACACAGTTAGTTGCATGTGGAGCACCTCTGATGCATTGTGCTAAGCAACTTGCCAGGATGTGTGTAAAACATAGTGGGATATGGGAACCCCTCAGCTGTGGGTGTGCCGGTCCAGGTATGTGCCTGAAAGGTATGGTCTGTCTATAACCTGTCATTGCAGGTGTGCTCTGCAGAGCCTAGAGGCAGGTCCCAGTCACTGCAGAGATGTTTGAGTGGTGCATTATAAGGTGTGCCTTGCCTGCATGCGTCACAGAGGAAGATGCAAGCAATGTGTCACATGACCCCATGTCACGCCTGCCAGTTACCGCCCTGCCAGTGACAGTTATTGGAAACTGTGCAAGACAGGCAGTATAGAAGCAGCAAGAGCCTTACATGTGAGCTGTACTCCCAGGGCTGACAGGTGCAAGTCATCTGTGCCACAGCATTGTGTTTGACCACGACAGTCATAGCGGACAGATACCACATGCCTGTGGAATGACAATAGGAGCATAGGCAACTGTTGAAGTGACACAGTCGGTCATTGTACAGTGGTATCGTGTCCATACGAATGCAAAATGCTCCCCAGGGCTAGGCCCACACCCTCAGGGCTATAAGACTGGTGAGCTATTGCATGTCCCTGCACACGTAGTCTGTGAAGTGGCATCACAGGGCAGTCACACTAACATGGCGAATGACAGACATATCGTACCTGGTGAGGTGTGGCATGGGTGCATAGGTTATATTGCAGAAGCAGTTACCCGACAGCTAGATGTAAGCGACTAACGCCTTGTGTAGCCTGCTGTGTGGAACTGCAGGGTGACACCCTACAGAGTCAGCTATGACTGGTGTGTTGTGAATGTTATAACTCACTATTGGCTGTATGTGGTGGGCACACATGAGTCTGTGGGCTATAAGCTGGTGATGTTGTCTTCCATGATGGGGGGCCACCTCTGGTGCCTACAGTGAGTATGGAGACGTACTGCACAGGTTGTCCTTGTAGGTGTGGCCAGTGGTGTAGATCATGTGAGACTATGTGATGGGTGGGGTGTGTTGTGAATGTTACACATCCCCAAATGACTGTCAGGTGCAGTCAGGGTTGGCGACAGCATTACCCCCAGCCATAGCTGTCAGCCTCCTGTCCCCAAACTGAGGAACATTAGCCCTCATACCATGTGACAAATGGGCGAAACGTGGAACACTTACAACTGGCTTACTAACAGCGTCAACTAGGAAGGGCATATGATGGCTAAAATAGGCTGGTCTTACGTATAAAACAGATATTCCAATGAATTAATATGATTCCCATCTATTTAGCCATGGCTAGCAGGTAAACTATGTACAACAATGAATGTGTGACAGACCCTTCCAATGTGGAACCTTGAGGAACATGCACCTTTTAGAACCCCAAATGAGGTATGTTCCCCATAATGAAGTACACCTGAGAGCTATGGGCCCAGCACGGCTGCAGAAGTGCATCTCCCACAGGCTGTAGTGCCGTATGTTGGGAGGTGAGCATTGAATGTGTACATGAGACAATTGCTCTATTGCCACATGTACGACATATCCCTCATATAGACAGGCAGTAGAACTGGTACGTGACAGTTGGACATGCCTGTATATACAACCATGTCCCACAGGATATGTGCGTTACATGTGTACAACAGCTGTCGTACCTTAAGCAAGCTGGGAAGTGTAGGACAGCCAGTGTACCTGTGGGAAGTGGTGTGGAATGGGCGCTATAGTAATCAGTAGCTCATGACATGCTCACATGTTATGAACAAGTGCCTAGCATGACCATACAATACAGATAGGGTGTTAGATAATATCAACCCACAAGTGGTGATGACAGTCATTTAGGGTGGCACCGCACTATAACCCTGCTGAGTATAATGTGCATGTCCATGAACCATTAGCACTGTAGATGTTAGCAGTACATATGTACAAGACAGCACAGATATTTGATTACAAGTACCTTTGCATGTCACAGGAGTGTTCCACCAGTGGCCTGTTGACAGACTCACAACTACAAAAGGTGCAAGAGTGACATGTGCACAGCACATCAGTGCCAGATACAGTAGAACAGGGTTAATGTGTTGTACCCCACCCTCATTGTAGTCCATACCACACAGACAAATGTTAGGCATCTGTGTATGTAAGGCTGTGAATGGCCATGACCTATCAGTTTAGCTGTGCCAGTGTTGTGAACAACATACAGAATGGGCTGGTGGGTGAGGTGTGTGACATATGTGCATAGTCTGATTGATGATACCAGCAGTGTCACCGCTTGGTGAACATCCCTGTACCCAGAAACTACTACCTAGGCTGTGGTCAACATTATGGACACTGTGTAATTGATGGTGCTGTGCAGTGCACCCCCCGACATGGTGATGTCTCCAGGCCCCTTAGGTAGTCATATGAGGTACCCATGTCATGTCAGGGTGCCATCCATGAGCACAGAGATCACTGGACAGGCATATACAGCACTGTGGTGACCAATATTGGATCACATACCACCTGTATGGGGTAATGGCTATGCATGCATGGATGTGCGATACCAACCTTCACAATCCATACCTCCACTATGCAGCATGCTATCTACCTTGCAGAAGGACATTTGCTACACCATGATGATGGACATGCTACATGTCCATATCCTGATCTATATGACATATGTCATGGACAGCCACCGTCCTACTACTAGGATCACCACAGGCTGGACAGATCCCTCTGCCATATATGTGACATATTCCCACCATACCATGCAACCCTGTCTATCAAAGCTGCAGATGTCATCCCAGTCATACATGGTGTGATGGCCGCATGGTAGATGTACTATCAACTGACTGGATCAGTAATGTGGCACTGATGCACCTTGCGGTGGCACAATGGCTGTCTGTTACAGTGTGGAAACCGTGCCCGCACATGCTATGGTTGATGACCATCCCTGCGAATGTTGTCTGACTATCCATTGTCCTATGTCTATCACATGTGTAATACAGGAGATCTGTGGCAGGATGTTGAACAGTTGTACAGTGCTGTGTAGATGTATAAGGCAAAACACATGCATGTACAGGTGTCCATGTGTATGTGTGCATTGTCACTGCTCAAGTCCATTACGGCTGTGTCTGTGTTGATATGTGACATATACACAGCATCCAGGTCAACAGTAGTACCGTGGACACATCGAGGCATGTGCAGATAGGTAAGAACACAAGTGCAGGCAAATAAACATGCCCACAGCAAGACAGCATTTACATGGAGTATGAACACTATAATGAGGTGACACACATATATGGTGATGATATCCAATGCATAATGGGTGTGACATGTGTGACACAAACACGTCAGTCATGTCAGTGTCATGATGCTTTGCAAAGATAACTGTGCAGATGCAGTAGATGTCATAGAAATGTATGTGCAGCAGTATCTCTGTACATCTCTGAAACTGTGACCTGTCACCATCATTATGTTTTACAGATAATGCCCCGTACACGCCTCCCAGCATACACCCGCCAGGAGGATGATGTCCTCATCCCACAGCTCCATGACAACTATGACTTGTTGTTCAGCCATGTGCCACAGCATGCCCAGCAGCGGTATGCCCTGTGGCAGGATCTATGCAGGAGGGTGAACGATGTGGGTGGCCATAACCGCACCTACCAGCAGGTGCGCAGACACTGCATGGACCTGATACGACATGCAAAACAGCATGCCACTGCAATCGCCAGGGAACAAGGTGGAACAGGTGGTGGGCCACCAACCCAGCCCCCACTCGCACACACCGAGGAGCTACTGGCCAGTCTGGGGACACCCAGTGAACAGCATCCAGAAACACTAGCTGCCATTGTGGAGGTGGGTGTCTCCCAACCAATGAGCCTGGAGTTGCCTGGTAAGTCAGTACTGCACATATGGCTATTATATCCCATGAAGTTGCATGTGTCACTGTACATTATGTAAAGTAACAACATATGCCAGGTATGTGGACACACATGCTGCATACTACAGTATGCTACGTTGTGTATGCACACATGTGCATACTATATGCTATTACACAGGTGAATGTGTTCACATGCACAGTGCAACCTGTGGCTGTCATACAGTCATGGATAATGTTCATACTGGTGTGTCATCCCTATACAGGTACCTCTTGCGTGCCGCACAGACATGGGTCCGTTGCAGGTGAGACTGTCATTAGTATCAGGCATGTTACAGTGTAGATCTATTTGCCATGTGACCAGTTAACACTTGCACACCTGATGTGTGTTCCAGTCATGATATGCAGGTCACACCACCCTTCATTCACACACGCCACCCATGTGCAATATATACAAATGTAATGATACATAGACTTGAAACCAAAGTACCTGTCACTGCAACATGTGTGGTCAGCTGTGCATACAATGCTGGAGGTGTTCTACAATGGAGGCATATGTAGTATGCATTGGAACAACATGTGTGGTACGCACACAGTACCACACATTGAGCTGTGATATGGGCAGCCCACAAGTGTCACCATTGTGTCATATGCCCCTGCATTGGGTGCACACATTGTGATGTGCCACCTGACATGTCCCAGACATGTAGTGTTCTGTCTGCAATATTGTCACACTATCGCATGACCTATACCCCACATACCAAACATACAACCCGTTGTCTGCATAGCCCTGTGGATTGTGACATATCTGACATCTATGGGTGCATGTCATATGGGACAACACAGACATGTGGAGAAGATGCCCATCACACACAATTGTCTAACACATGTGCACACATGGCCATAGGGGATGGCCAGAGACATGTAGCCACACAGTACTTGGGATGTGTATACACCCTGTTGCACATTGTCCACACATGGTCCAATTACAGCCTTAGTTGACCAATTATACAGTTGATGTGGTACACTGGACAACCTAAAAGCCTGTGCACAGCTACTGGAGGTGTCACTGAAGTCTGCCATATACAGTCTGTCGAACATCACGACTGTGTTGCAGTTATGGCTATGCAATGTGTACATATTATGCATTCTACAGCAACATACATGCTTCATGTTGCCATGCAATGGCACAGTGTCTGTACTTCACACTGTAGAGCAATGTAGATGGCTCACACTTCCCTCCCATGCTCATGCACATTTGCTAAACATGCATTCTATCTGTAGGGCATACACACAACACTGCAGTGTGAAGCCCATTATGATGCTGTACATGTGTCAGGACACCATTGTGTCAAACATGTATGCATGTGAATGCACATGTCAGCAGATTACATGTCAAGGTCACGTCAGCCATGTGTACTGTTATCCTGTTCTAGGCCACATGGTGTATCACGGGGATGCATGCATACTACCATGATTGTGTGAACTGCATGGCTACTGATATGACACCTGCTTGCTGTAGTGTGCACCCCAGGGAGGTATGCTTACTAACACTGTTAATGTCTGAGCTGCATGCCCTCTGCTGTATCGCAGGCATGCTGCATGACATCTGACAAATCACATGCATGGTGTGTCTGTGTGTGTCTGTGTTTGTGTGTCTGTGTTTGTGTGTCTGTGTGTGTGTGTCTGTCTGTGTGTGTCTGTCTGTGTGTGTGTGTCTGTGTGTGTCTGTGTGTGTGTCTGTGTGTGTGTGTGTCTGTGTCTATTGTACTTTAGAGTATTTCTTTGCATTCACAGGTGATGTGGGTGTGTTACCCTCCTGTGGTCCATCTGATGTTAGTGTCCCCACATATACTAGCGGTGATGAACATATGCATGAGGTACAGGCAGGGTTGTCAGGGGCTGAATCTGTGCCAATGGTTACCATCCCAGCTATGTCCCCCTCTTCCCCGCACACAGTTCTGCTGCCAACACATACCGCATCACCGGTGGCCATAGAGGAAGGACAGTCAGCGTCTGTTGACGTGGAACAGGAACGTGTGGTGGCTACAGAAGGTGTGTCTACACACCATGATGTCAGTGTAATGACTGCAGATGTGCCACACAGGCATGTGGCCGGTGCTGCTCGTAGGAGGACCTCTGGCAGACATGCACCTGCAGGACAGAGCGCAGCAGCTGGTATCACCAGACGCATGTTCCAGACTATAATGGTGGCACAGACACGCGCTGAATGGCAGAACAGAGAAGGGCAGAGGCTGCAGAGGGCTGCTATCCATACCCTAAATGACAACATCCAGGCATTGGCAAATGCTCAACAGCAGATTGCTAATGTACTTAATAGGTGACTAGGTGAAATGGTCGGAATCCTTGACTGAGGCATGGCAATCCACAAGTGGGAGCTGTCTGTGCTGGAACACCTGGTAGGAGTGAGGCGTAGGCCACGTGGACATACGCCAGCAACACCACCTAGTGTAGGTCAACGTGATTGTGCCACCTCACATGCCCGCTCCCATAGTGCCGGTAGCAGTGCAGCTGGTGCTGCGCTGTCAACCCCAGGACACAGCAGGCCATGTGGACGTGGCTCTGGATGGTCTTAGTGGGGACACGGTTCCAGCGGACATGTGTCGTCAGACAGTAGCCACTCTGTACCTTCACCTGGTAGTGCCCGTGCAACCCCAGGCAGGCACAGGTCACGTGGCCATGGACGGACATAGTGAGCTGTACAACCTGCACTGTACAATCTGGGGCTGTCAATATACCCCGTGTAGGCATCACAAATGGCAGAACTGTGTACACACATACACGCACACAGCAAACACAACTGTAGGGTTCCACAACATCCACATGCATTCTGCACATACATGTCCAGTCAACTCACCGGCCCTGACACACACACACATGATGTTATCCATTGGTGCAGCCTATGCCCCTGGCAAACATATCACCCTGTGCATATGATGAAGCCTGTACTGCATCCCTGTCATCCACACCATCGGTGCAGGGTTATGCACAAATATTCTGATGCACAGGGTGAACAGCTTAGTGAGAGGTGTATGTAATACCTGTGTATGCATAGTGAGGGATGTGTATGTTGCAGTGATTGTGTGTGAATACTGAGTTGTGTATGTGACATAGGTTGTGTACTGTCGACATGCACCAGTCATACCATGTAGTGCAGGTGCAGCATGCATGTGACATGTTCACGGTATGTATCTTGGTTACATCTGTAGTACCATGTTGGTTGTGATACCCTGGTTCCCTCCTATGGTGTACTTGCATGTGCCTACAGGTAGCAGTGTTTGCAGTCCCCCACGTGTAACTGTGGATTACACACAGGCACGTCTGGCAATATCAGCATGCTACATGTATCCTAAACCTGACTATTGGACACACCAACATGACACAGATGTCCGCACATATACTGCACCTAACGCATGTGGTCGGTGCCACAGGCTACACTGGACAGAGACGTGACATACATAGCAGGACACATTACAGGTATGGTGACATGGTGCAGGGGTTGTACACAGCGGCCTGGCCAATGATGATGTGAGGTGTCACGTGGTAGCTGGAGGCCACACTGCGCAGCAGTCGGACCCTGTAACAGTACGGGAACATGGCCACATTCACGGGGTGTACATCACTATAATGCACACCCCATAGTATGCAGCTGGGGAACCTTGCCTGTGTGGTCATCACGCTCACAGAACTATGCACCCACACTACGTGTCACAGAGAAGGGACATGCACAGGTAGCCAGTATGGCTGGGACCTATGGCATCAACAGGGTTGTGCAATGCATCACCATTACGGGTTAGTCACCACGTGGGAATAGTGATCATTTCCCACCGTATATTAGCATACACCCTCACACCAAGCACCAGACATACATACAGACACACACACACTGTGGTGACCACACATGTGTATATGGACAGCCGACGTGTGTGATGCACCTCACCGGCCAATGTCATGCTTCCCACACTGACGTATGTACAGATCTCTACAATGGTGTACAGGGATGTGTAGCAACTGGGACATATTCCCTGCGATATGTGGAATCCCTGGTCACACATTCGGACACACATGGCAGTGCTGGGAATGATACACCTGCCATATGATGACACGTTTGATGGACATGCAGCGGTATTGATTGCATTATGTGTACCAACGTTATATCTGGCAAATGTGCTGCTATATGCACACGGGATGTTGTAGGTGTTACAGGTGCCATGTGACATATAGTTGTTAACACCTGACCGCTGTGTATGCATTATGTCAGCACAGTCACGTAACAGCGACATAGCGTACTGTTTTCACATGGCATGATAGGATGGTGTGTGACACAACTGTGAGCCACCCCCTGCGCACATACATCTAGACAGGTGGTTCACCACATTATGTACACACATCCCTCCATATGTGCTGTTTGTATGTCACCGTATACAGGTGTCAATGATGGCTCTGCATTGCGTCTGTATGTCGTAGGTAGGTGCAACTATGTTACAGACATCGGCCACTGCACATGCAAGTTTGCTGCATGCACATTACAGATGTCACATGTGTCTCCTGTTGCCATGTTTGTATGCATTGCTATTGTTGGGCATGTGTGTTGACATACATAACACATGGACTGCGGTATGATATCATGGGTGTCACAGGCGACCAGTACAAGGGTATGTGTCCCGGTCAACACTGCTACCCCCTGTAGTGTGAGCATTCAACAGACATGGGCCCACCTTCAATTCGCGTGTGTAGCATTGATTAGGCCAGTGTTATGCACGAGATACATCAAAGGCTATGTATGTATGTGTTGTGTGTGCAGTCCATGCACACATCCACACAATCACATGTATGACATACCCGGATGTGTGTTCATTGGTGTACAGCAACAGTCAGGTGTCACAGCTGTGTAAGGGCCATGGTATGTCTTGAGCTGACCTGTTCATGTATACTGGTATCATTGCAATGCATAACACCTGTTGGATCCCTGTTGGTACATGTGTACTCTGTACAGCTGGTGTACATTGCTGAACAGCCCAGTGGTCATGTGTCACATGGTGTTGTGGGACCGTAAGGCTGTGTAGTGCTGCACCAACGACATGGTGCTGACTTGACAGCTACAGTGTACACTGCAGTGTGTACGTGTGTGACCTGCACCTGTGACAGCTGTGATGGCAGCTGTGTGTGTACAGGTCACTGCATGTGTGACCGCCCTGTGCATGAGGGCAGTTATACCTTACTGTGCCCTTCTGTGTGTACACTCCATCTGCATGCAACATTGCCCTTTGCAACTGCTAAGTGTGTGAGCATGCCCAGTACACCGTTGTGTAGATGGACGCACAGTACATTCCACACTGCGCCCTTCCGTGATTAGAGTCCGTGTGCATGCAAGATGGTCCTTTGCAACTGCTAAGTGTGTGAGCATGCCCAGTACTCCATTGTGTAGATGGACACACAGTACATTCCACACTGCACCCTTCCGTGATTAGACTCTATGTGCATGCAAGATGGCCCTTTGCAACTGCTAAGTGTGTGAGCATGCCCAGTATGCCATTGTGTAAATGGACACACAGTACATTCCACACTGAGCCCTTCCGTGATTAGACTCCGTGTGCATGCAAGATGGCCCTTTGCAACTGTTAAGTGTGTGAGCATGCCCAGTACGCCATTGTGTAGATGGACACACACAGTACATTCCAAACAGACGTGTGATACTAAGCGTGTGGGCATGGCCATTGACATCCTGTATAGCCATGGTGGTCATCCAGGCAACAGATGTCCAACTTCAATGTCACGATGGATGCCTACATTGAACACACTGGTTGCTCTCTCGAAGGGTGTACTGTCTGTGGTGCATCCCATATCTATTTAGTGTTGTTGTGCTCCGTAGATATTTAGTTGGCCTGATGACAGCACTGCCGTGTTTGTGTATGTCTACCTTGGGATGGTAATATGCTTTCAGACCGCTCACTCTCTAAACATTCCCAATTGGCATCTTTGCCTTTGCGGATGATGTCACCCACCTAGAAGTATGCCTCTGGGAGTGCTGTGTTCAGTAATCTTGGTAGCACATTCTGTAAACGCGTAATGCTGTAGTGTGTTAGAGTAGGTAGGTGTATGTTCAACTCCTGGCCCTTCCAAGTGCAAGTGTGTGTGTGTGTGTGTGTGTGTGTGTGTGTGTGTGTGTGTGTGTGTGTGTGTGTGTGTTTCCAGCTGCCTGGGGACACAGTAATGCTTTTAGATGCCTCACAACACATACATTCCCTATCGGCGTCTTTGCCTTTGCAGATGATGTCACCCACCTAGAAGTATGCCTCTGGGAGTGCTGTGTTCATAATCTCGGTAGCGCATTCTGTAAATGCGTAATGCTGTAGTGTGTTAGAGTAGGTAGGTGTATGTTCTACTCCCAGCCCTTCCAAGTGTGTGTGTGTGTGTGTGTGTGTGTGTGTGTGTGTGTGTGTGTGTGTGTGTTTGTGTGTTTCCAGCTGCCTGGGGACACAGTAATGCTTTTAGATGCCTCACAACACATACATTCCCTATCAGCGTCTTTGCCTTTGCGGATGATGTCACCCACCTAGAAGTATGCCTCTGGGAGTGCTGTGTTCAGTAATCTCGGTAGCACATTCTGTAAATGTGTAATGCTGTAGTGTGTTAGAGTAGGTAGGTGTATGTTCAACTCCTGGCCCTTCCAAGTGTGTGTGTGTGTGTGTGTGTGTGTGTGTGTGTGTGTGTGTGTGTGTGTGTGTGTGTGTGTGTGTGTGTTTCCAGCTGCCTGGGGACACAGTAATGCTTTTAGATGCCTCACAACACATACATTCCCTATTGGCGTCTTTGCCTTTGCGGATGATGTCACCCACCTAGAAGTATGCCTCTGGTAGTGCTGTGTTCAGTAATCTCAGTAGCGCGTTATGTAAATGCGTAATGCTGTAGTGTGTTAGAGTAGGTAGGTGTATGTTCAACTCCCGGCCCTTCCAAGTGTGTGTGTGTGTGTGTGTGTGTGTGTGTGTGTATCTATATATATATATATATATATATATATATATATATATATATCTTTGTAATATGTATGTGGATATTAGCACTATTAAATGTGCTGCATTGTCTGTACTTGTTCACCTTGGGTGTATCTGAATGTGCTATGGCTCTGTGATAGTGCACATACTGTGTGCTGTAGTGATCCTGGGTTATAGTTGTGTAGTGACCAGTTATTTTGTTGCTGGGTATTACCAGGGACATTGAAAACAATGATAGTACAGCACCTTTAAACGGTCATGTGCCCATCTCAGCAGCAGTCAGCAGTGGTTATTACTTTGGAGAATGACTATGGCTCATATACCTATGTATTACATGGCAATACTATGCAAATCAGGTTAACATTACTGACACCCGTTTATCCACAGGTTGTGATACAGATCCCATGTATGTATGTGTATACATTGCCAGGTGCAGGACTGGACCATGGTTGAATGCATTGAGGGGTGTCCATGGCCAGGAGTGGCGATCTGTGCAGCCTGGCAGGTACAGTCTGTGACTGTCCCACAACCTCCAGTATATGGCTGACACATGCTGAAACAGTGTACATGCAGAGGCACACATAAAACAAACAGCTAGGGATAACACATACACACACACACACATTGCATCAACATTAAGCCATGCAAAACCTGTTGTCCATCTCACACACACACAAATGCATACATGTTGATTGGCTGGTTCACTGATAGGCTCTGGAAAAGGAACTACATACCCTGTGCATATGATGACACTTGTGCCACCTCTTGTAATGTGTAACATTGATGCAGGTATGGACTAACATGGTGCTGATGCACAGGATGGCTTCATAGCACTGTAATAATGTTACAGTGTTGTTAACACAAAGTGTGATTTCCTTCTAGGTGTATGTAAGCAGGCATGATACATTCCAGCTATGATCATCAATGTAGTATAGTGTACAGCACTGTTAATTCTGAAGATGTATTATCCATCCATGTGCCATTTGACTGACATGTGTAGTATTGGCAGCATGTGTTACAGAGTGTGCAGTACGTGTGAGATGTGTGTAGTACAGATTTACGTGTATCTATATGTGAACATGGTGAAGGTGCACTGTCTGCATCTACATGTATAGTGGACACATTGGAATGGTGACATGCCCTGCATTTCACACTGTTAACACATCATACTTTCTTTTGGTGGCCAGTATGCATTATACTACACATACTGTTGTACTTGTCTACACATGTGTGATTGCTATGGTTTTACACGGTGCTGTGGGTGATACTGTTACTATCTGTCATAGTTTTGCATTATGGTAGTAGACACGACCTAAACAGTCTGAATGACCAATTGTTATATGATATCTTCACAACTGTCCCACACATGTAGGACACACAGTAGCATGTGGATCCTACATGTACTATACTATACCAGTTCGCACTGGTATTGACTGCCACACATTGCTGGGACCATTACTGTTTGACATGTAGCCATGTTAGTTACAAGCAAAGACAATAGGGATATTCCTGTCCACATCTGGGAATTCATACTGTGGCCTAGAATGCATTCTGCACATGACACAGTTAGTCTACACAAAGGTATCATACAGACAGATACGTGTTATCCAACCCATGCTGTACACCTATAAGGCTAAACAGAGTCAGTTATCCACATTTACTACACATACTTTACCAACAGTAACACAAGGTATTACACCCCAATATGTATAATGGGTAACAATGTGTACATATAGATATGTGCTATGTCATTTGTCATTTGATATTTGCATTTACAATGGTATTGTGAAGTACATCACTGTATCACATATGCAATGAGAGTTCTGCATGCATATCCTCCAAGGTGGTTGTACAACTATGATGAATGTCCATTATTGACATACTTTGCTGTGTTTGAACTGTTCTGCAGTATTACACATACATGAACAGTCACTCACACTATGTATATAAACTGTCATGTGTGTGTGTGTGTGTGTGTGTGTGTGTGTGTGTGTGTGTGACACAGATGACCTAGGCCACAGACAATTCTGATACATGTAGATGACAAGTGCGGTAATGCTCCACCAGATGTGTCCAGGCACCAGAACTGTGACTTGAGCGACACATACACATGCAAGAGTAAGGTTTCTGTATGTGCGTGTGCCTCATTATGGCATTCCTGTTCATGTGTGTGTGCATTTCTGATGTGTGTCATCAGCCACAGTTGAACTGCACATCCGGCATCCCCCACTAGGTGACCATGAGGGTTGTCCCCATTGCCAAATGTTTTGTACAGCTGCGTCAGATGCCACATATCGGAAGCATTGCAGCTTCCAGGGCATCCAGCACACACATTCATTATTACAGGCTGGCCATCACACACAAACAGCCACTTCATGGAGGGGAAGCCCTTGTGGATGATGTAGGCCCTACCACACTCACTGGCTGGTGCTTTGATGCATATGTGCATGCAGTGTATTGCACACGGTACTTAGGGTATTCCACTATCATGTGGAAACAACACATATTGCTGCCCAATACCTTATGGGAATTGGGGATATATACATCATCACTGACATGTGCTGACGTGGCATTCATGACCTGGTGCAGTACCCTGGATGCTGATGTTTGTAAAATCCACATCATATCACCAGTTGATCTCTGGAAGGTACGGGTTGCTGGTATCCTTAGGGCAACACATACCTTGGTTTCCACTGGAATAGGTTTCCCTCTGTTGGGTCTGTGTGTGAGACATGGCTTGCACAGATCCACAATCTTCTGCAGGAGGTCTCTGTCCACTCTATAACGCTCTACTATCTCCAGCTCATGTAGCCCCTGGTAGTTTACCCTGTGCCTGCACACTCCTCTCCGTCTACTCACTGTGTGATGCTGAGCAGCATTCACATTGGCACAACCCTCCACATGTTGCATATGTTGACGTATATAGCAATGGCAGCCCCTAACATTATGTTGTCTAAGTTAAGCTTTTACAGTTTGCACTTCTCTTAGTATACTACAGTGTTGCAGTGTGTCTGAGAATAACATGGTGGACTACTGTTTGTAGAGTTGTACGTGCTGTGCTGTGCTGGCCTACTGTACTGGCTGTGTATTATACTCAGTCTGATTGTTTTCACCTGCTAGCTGTGGTAGTTCTTCTTGGTTGACTTACTGCTATTTGTTTACCTTCCTTTTCACTGATTGTGTCCACAGTGAGTGGTGCCACGCATAGGAGCACAGTGAAGTGCATATCCGCTTCCATGTGCGCACACAGGCTTATACATACGTACAAACACTTACACTAGCTTACACAACATTACACGGGCTTCAACAATCTTACAGTAGCTTACTCGTTCTTCAAGTCACGCACACAGGCTGACACACATGCACACATGCTTATTTGGGCTTACAGGCTTGCACGGGTGCAAACACACTTCACCAGGTTTGCAAGGAACTTCAGTGATATCCATGGTGTACACCGTCAGTTTACTGACTTTACCTAGGATAAATCATAACACGCCTCTTCCACTGATGAGTCACTGACAGCAGACATGTGACACATTGCTCCAATAAGATTACAGTGTTTTATACATACACACTCATGATGTCACCTATCTTCTACGCTGATAGTCCCCTTCACCTACTCTTACACTGTAGGGGCTTGGCCCATATGGCATGACAAATTGTGCTTCACTATCCTCAGCCTCAATTGCATAGGATTGACTACTAATGCTTGGTTACATCTCTGAGTGTGCATTTCCACACATAGCAACCACTACTCAGTAGCCATGTTGTCTTCAGCTTGCCATTCCCCTGCATGATGCAATAACTTTTAACTGACATTACAATTTGTATGTATATTTTGCATATTTGTCTTGTTTTGTATGCACAGCGCATACTCGGAGATCGGGGGAGGACAACTAGAGTTTTATTAATTTCCAATGGGAATACATGCCACTGGCCTTATATTTGGCCATTGGCATGCTTCTTCAACTAAACCATCCTTTATTTGCAGATGACATTGCTCCGTTTAGCTACTTGCAGAATGTTACTCGGTTAACAATCGTGTATATTTCTGCATATACCTCTACTCTTGCACGGACAGCTTATTGTTTCATGTATCGCATATTTTACATCATTTGCATAGCTTTCACCTACAAATGGGGTAATTTGCATATCCTAACATTGTCCGTGCAACTTTCATTTGAGGGGCTGTGTTACACGCCCCTACAGGATATTGCTGAATAGCTCGGCGGACATCTTGCCTTGCTCTACTCTTACTCTACTCGTACACCAACCAAAGTTTCATGAATCCTGGCCTAAGCTTTGATGTGTGCTAATATGTCTATTTGTGGAGTAAGCATGGCTGTAGGTATGTTTTGACCTGCTACGTCTGTCATTTCTACAGAGCAACTCCCACTTTCATCATTAGTAGAGGTGACAGCCCTATAGGGACTATATGTACAGCTGTGACATTTGACAAGTCCACACATACCTGCGGTCAGTACTAAACTGACTACTTCAGCACTTTTCATACCTTCATATTTGTCTTGTAGTGGTATAGTTGATGATACTGTTTCCTATAACATGTATCTGTTTCTGATACAAGTTATGTCATTTTATTACACCACTACACACAATATATGGAGACATCACAGGCCAGATGCCATTACATTCCTTTTGTAGGACACACCCGCCCAGAGTGTTGTGTTCCTCACAAAAGCCAACAGGTGCTGATCAAAACATATTCTGCTATCATCTACCTTATGTGTTCGCCGGTATTTGCACTTTCCGTCAGTGGCAGAACTCACATGCGTGTGTGGGAGACTGAACACTGTCTCGGGGACACTGCATAGCACCCTGAGGGACACATTTATGTTTTTTCTATTAACCTTCCACATTGACTATCACAGGGCATTAGTTTTCATCCAGATTTGTCGAGGTGCATGCTTTTGACTTATACATGTTTTGTCATTTGTCATCACGTCTTTCTTCACACCTGTCCACCTAATCGCACTAGTTCTGTACATTTATTTAGGTCAGGGTTACCTTCATACCTCTCAACTGTACACATTTTGGGTAAATGTCCCGAACTTAGACGTCTGATTTTGTTCCTTTTTTAATAATATTGGGCAATGCCTTTCTGGTAATTTAGTGGGAAGTCATTTGGGACTGTGGGGTTAGACAATAATGACAGACATTTGTTGTTTACAATTAATAACCCTCAAAACATTCATACTATTGACTGATCCATTATTCTATCCACGTTCTGACTTTGTAAGAGGAATATTTGAGATATTCCCTATTTGTACTTATTTTAAAATGCCTTTGTCCAGATGTCTTATTCTGATTGAGAGGTATGGTTACCATCTTATTCGTACGCATGTACGTCCATGATAATCGCTTACACGACACTAATATAACTCCCTACGTCTACCCCCAATAGTTTACACAATATCCGGTAGATGGGTTCTTCATTTTAGGAAGTTAGAGGCGTCTGCTATACCCACATAGGTATATTAATCACTCCCATGGGGCGGACCTCATAAATCTGTGCCAACCAACACCTAAGCACCTAGGCCATTATTGCATACCCATGATTCCCAGACCTGACACCCCTCCACAGTAGTCATAACACATATTTAATGTGAGCGATAATAAATTATGACGACACTTTTAAGCACTATCCACTCTCCGCATGTCAGTACATATGTTTTACATTCTGTCAACCCATGTGTTATTACACTTGCATAAGCTACTGTTGCATGTACAGCTATATTGTAGTTGCGGATGACACTTCTTTGCAGCAATCATTACAGGACAGTGCATTTATAGATTCACTATTTTTGGAGTCCTGCATAGGACACCTATATCCATGTTTAAAGAGTAGGACTTACAGATCTGGCACACTGATACTTTCCGGGCAGTAGTTTTGAGAGCAGCAGTGTATTTACCTTAATTGCATGTCTGTTATGTGTATCCATACTAGCTATGGTGTAACCTATTTATGTACATGTGTTATATCTACGAGGACATTTGTTTATATGTTTGTTAGGTATATATCAATTGATGTTGTATGTGTTTGAGTGTATGTATATATATCTATATATATATATATATATATATTTATATATCTATATATATATATATATATATATATATATATTTATATATATATATATATATATATATATATATATATATATATATATATATATATATATATATATATGTATATGTCTGTACATTCTTTATTTCATATATTTATTTAGTTTAAGTCTGTGGATATATATATCTATACACAAATGTATATATCCATATATAGACATTACGTGTAGAAACCAGCATTCATTTGCTATGCTGTGAGTGGATTACACACGCACAGGCGCACTTGCATTTCCTTATTGTGGGTTACGAGCAGGCGCACATGCATATCCTTATTGTGGGTTATATATGTTTACTAAGTCTTTGTGCTTATGTGGGCTTTATTACTTGTGACAGTACCAGTAAAATATCTGTAATCTGGTTAACGGACATATGCGAAACACACGTTCACCTTTACATATTTAAATGTCTGTACAGCACAGACACATTCATTACACTTTAACATTATATGTGCTGTAGTCGTAGTTGAACCGGGACTGCATTCACGTTGGCCGGATGCTGTAACCACTATACGTTTGGTGTTCTGACTCATTTATATGCATACCCATAGTACATAGCTACATTAACATATGCCTCACCGCTTCACTTACGACACAAGCATCCATTCTCCTGCTGGGAAAAATGCGGTACTACATGTTACACATTCCCTATTCCCTACTGCTCTGGACCCAAACTGCATATTTCATCACTGCAGGGATATTCAGAACCCCAAGGCTTATAGTCCTGACACATACAAGTCTTTAATTGTCAGGGTGTTCATGTGGTGATCTGGGTTTAGGCTTGTCCACCTGGTGAACGGAACTGCCCTGACCATGTTCAAATGTCAGACAAAGCACATGGACAGGGTTTGTCCATTTTAAACATTTTATCTGTGTTTACAGACACAGGTGTTTGGGCACCTGTCAGCAGCTTATGATGTTGGCAATACATAATATGGGTGGGGGTGGTTACAATACATAATCCACGGTGAGTGGTGTTCCCATTCACATTTGACTATTTCCTGTATTAATTCTTACAAGGGTTATTATTTTGCACGTGACTTAACTATGAATTAACTACAGGTATGCAGTAGTACAGTCAACATATGTGCCGGTTTGTTACAGTATAAATGTACGGACCTCTGTAATACTGGGGACTACCCCACATCCTTCACAACATTTCATGCTTATGTACATACTATTATTCTGTGAACTTTCGAACTTTGTGAGAGCAGTAATTACATCTGTCCCTATTTGTCCACCCATCCTTTTAGGCTTTGTCCAGATTTTGTTGCTGTAATAGGTTGAGAGGTGGTGTCGGTATGTGATTGAGTTGAATATATACTGTCGATAATTCAGTGGGGAGTAGGATTACCACCTGTTCCTCTTTGCGAGGGGAGGTCCCACTTTGGACACTTTGGTCCTGCGATGACACCTAAGACATGGCAAATGTCCTGTGATTTTAAGACAATAATATATTTCTTATTTTCTTTACTTTGCATGATACAGGTATTTTGTATCTGGTACACATAACTATTATTTGGGATAGCATAAGCTATTCAAATGCTATGGAATAAGCTTTTATCTTGGCATACAAGTGTAATTCTGTCCTTTGCACTGGCCGGGGGTATGTTTTATCCTGCAAATTCTCACATTTCTACAAGGCATGTCCCACCTTGGCCATCTGAACAGGTGGCAACCCTAGTGGGGTGACCTGCATGGTGGACAGCTGTTCCATCCTGCGTAGTATGTTTTGCATGTCTGTGTAGAAACTGAACAGTACCGTGACTACACATACATGTTTTTTCCAGATGTGTACAGTAATGGACACCGTGGCATGTAAACAACTCTGAGGTTTCAACAGGTTACTTATCCCACGCGGGATGTACACACATTTTGCCGAAACATTAATGCGCGGGCATTCGGATTTATGTAACTGTGATGGGATGTTTACAAACGTGGGATACATATTTGCAATCCTGACACTGCCTAGGACGATACTTCCTACTACATATGGGGAATACTCACTATGTGTAGGTGTACGGCTGCGCAAGGCTGGTAGCTGGATTTGGTGGACATTCGGACATGGGTGCGGGTTATGTGCTATACAGAGGTTGTTGCGTATTGCATTTGCATGCATGGGTTCTGCTTTTGGATATCCCGGTTCCGCATATAGCATCCTATGTGTATGTGATGGTTACGTTCCTGTTCATGTGTATAGCACATTTTAATATACATATGTTTATGTGTGTTTGGTATACAATTTGGACTGTCAGGTTTCTTTACGGTTGTTATATAGCCACAACTGCCCAGCTGTGTACTATCACTACCACTGTGGGACTGCTGGTGACCATGCCCATGGGGCTAGAGGTGTGTATTGGCGGCGCGCTGACATGATGCGCTTCACTTCCACTGGGTATAACTTGTGACAGTGCAGTACATTACGGACACATGATTTTAAATATCATTTGTTCCATGGACGGAAACTCATATTGTGTTGCGTGCATTTCTGTTTGGTTCTCCATTTTGTGTGGCCGGGAACTGTCTTGCATGCTTTGCATACGCTTCATTATCCACTGACACTGATAGGTGCGATTACTATTGCAGGCAGGCTATAATAGTCAGCAGTTTAGGTTGCTCATCACCAGCCGACATTGACACGCCTCCGAGCGCAGCTTAGTAACACCCTATGCACTCGCACACGTGTCCTATGCACGTGGATGTGGTGGCGGCGCACCTTCATTAATATGCATATGGCACTACTACACCATTTATATGCCGCACGGCTGGCGCAGGCCTTACACTGGCCTTGCACCGAGCTTCACGAATCTGGGGGGTAGTTAAAACAGCTAACAACAAAAATATGACAATGTAACAAAATACTCAATACTGAGAAGCTGTATGTATAAAACTATAATTTGTGTAAAGTAAATTCAGAAAATAATAGAAGACACTATGAAGATTGTTGCAGAGCTAGAAATAATACAGACAAGTGTTAATCAGTAAACATAAGATTGTATTGATGTCTGATGAAGCGTTGTAACAAACGTGAAAGCGCTTACCTAACTGCAGTCCGTTCTTCTTGGTTTTAGCAATTAAACGTTGGATTTTATCTGTTTGTTCCGTGGAGTTCGTGAGTTTTTATTGAAACATTGAAACATACAGCTTATGGTGCATCCTTCAGATATTTACGTTTTTATAAGATTGTATGAGTTGAGATTATGTAATGCATGTTAAAATTTGTGATAGCGGGAGTAATTATAGTTAAGCAATAATAAGAGAAATAAGAAAAGAAAAAATAGAGAAGTAATATTGTGTAGATAAAGTAGTAAACATGTCATGTTTTATATATAATATATATATATATATATATATATATATATATATATATATATATATATATATATATATATATATATATATTCACTTTATAACCTCGAAATGCTGAAATATCGAATTTCAGTATCTCGAGACTATAAAACAGAATCCACCAAACACCGACAAACAAAATCCGCGAAACCACATAACCGAAAACACCGCACACACTACACTAAACATACAACGCAACACCCACATCACAACATAAACAAAAAAACAACACACATACACAACTCACACACACATAAGCAGGGGGGCAAGCACCCTGCATTCTATAGGGGCTGTGCCCCCCACACCCCCCTACTTATATATACTAACTTCAGATCGCACAAACACAACACAAAAGCTCACTCACACACGCACATTCTCCAATCCCTCACACACACTCTAACTCCCACTCAAAACCTTTACAAAACACTCACTTACCTGACATAACACCTACATCCAAACACGGCACCGCGCACCAACAAAACACAAACCCGGACATTACATAGCGCAACTTTATAACCGCGAATTCGACATATTTTCGACATACGTCAAATTCGCGATTATGAACGTTCGCTATTTTCAATATTCGACTTTATAGCTTCGAGATACTGAAATTCGACATTTCAGTATTTCGATGTTATAAAGTGAACCTATATATATATATACATATATATATATATATATATATATATATATATATATATATATATATATATATATATGGGTCTACTTTTATTAGTCAAAGTTACATTACTTTGACTGACAAAAGTACGACCTGAGTTCCGTGAAAGTGTACTTCAGCGAAAGTGCACTTTCACAAAAGCCAGTTCACCAAATTGGCAAAATACATAGAAAATAAACAAAAAACATTGTTTTGCAGGCACACCCCCACTACTTAAATATACCAACTCCAAGATCGCACTACAGTGGGGATAAGGAAATATATCCTTTGCCCCATGGTAGAGCTATCTCGGAGTTGGTATATTTAAGTAGCAGGGGTGTGGGGGTACAACCCCTACATGAGGGGTGCAGGGGGGCTTGCCCCCCCTACAAAATAATATTTTTTGTTTATTTTGTATTTATTTTGCTGATTCAGTGAATCAGCTTTCACATAAGTGCATTTTTGCTGAAGTGCACTTTCACTGAAGTGCAGCCGTACTTTTCTTGCTCAAATATATATATACATATATATATATATATATATATATATATATATATATATATATATATATATATATATATATATATATATATATATATATATATATATATATATGTATATATATTTATAAAGAGAGAGAAAGAGAGAGGGTTACCTGTTCATTCAGTCCATCTTTTCCAATATGTGGATTCAACGTGGCAGTTTCAGTGATCTAGCGTTGGGTTCCATTAAGAATTCTCCCTCCCATAATGCACAATTTCCCTTAGTTTCTTCAGATCTGATGTGCCACCTTAGCAAGGGGCGTGATGTCTTGCAGTTAAATGCTCCTCCACAACATTTCTATATTATATATTTACACTCTTTTGCTCATTGGCCTTTTGCTGCAATTTTTATAGTATTTGAATTTTCTCTACTTTTTTCTCCTCTATTTTTGCAAAGTAGCTTCTTTTTCTCTGCAGTCTGTTTTCTATATTTCTCTGTGTCTTATACTTAGTGTAATAGTTTTGCAGTTGTATGCTTAATTAATTATACAATTAAATATATACATAGCTAAACAGTTAAATAACTTAATAGTTGATTACATAGTTGGTCTATATTTACACTTGGTAATTAGCATTACTCATTACTGTTAGAATTCATAACATGGAGTTGGAATTTTGAAATTTTAATTGGTTTGTTACTGTTGTTAGTGTTGGATTGTATTTCGCTTGACCTGGAGTCATGGGAAAGCAAGCTAACTTTAAATAGTGCACCATGTGCAGTCACAAAATTCTTCCTCAAGTTCTACATGATTTCTGAGTTTTTTTGTTTAGGAGTCCCTTACCTGACAGTGACCTGTGAAATTTGTGCATATTGACTCAGAGTTTTGGGAAAAGGAGAAATAACCTTATCCTCAAAGGACTCCTGCTACCTGACCCAGAAATGGAAAAAAAATAAATAAATAAGAACGATTCAGAAAAATCTTCAGATCACAAGGATTCTCTTCTGAGAAGAAGGCACACCAGATCTTCAGCCTTGACCTTGGCTCAGAAGGTTCTATGATTTAAGGAACACAGGGTCCTCATTCCAACTTACATGCCACTCCTTGATGTAGAACCCCAGATCCCTTCCTCACTGTTTTCCATCAGATCCTTTATGTCTTACAGGAGTCATACTGAAGCCAATTTGGGTCATCTGATGCATAAATTTTTAAAGACACCCATAGAGGTGGGTGTCATTCCTTAACTCATTGCTTCTAGAAGAGAAGAGTCATCAGGAAGGCAGAGCTCCTGCCACTGTGTATATTGTAAAATTATACCCATCTTTACAGGAGACTTCCCTGTACTCCTGAAGCAAGTATACTCATCACTATTTTCAATGTCTAATTTCTGGAAGTCCTGCTAAAGGTACATAGGATCATAGGATCATCAGGGCATCATAGGAAGTTACCAGGCTAATGGACCTAGGGCCCAAACAAGCCTAGCCAAGTTCTACCCTTATTTCCATGATCAGCACCAATTGCCCCTGTCCAAGAGGGACACAGGTAGAACCCCTAGGGTGAATTTACAGTTACCCATCCAATTGTCCAGACTGCATCTGAAGAGAGCCAGTGAGGTGCTCTGTTTGACATGAAGTGGGGTCTATTCCAAAACTGTGGTAACCTCTTGATAACAAATCTGTCCCTCAAGCAGGTTCTATTAATATCACATACCAGGTTAAGGTCTTTAGAGTGAGTAACCTGTTTACCATTTGACTTGAGGATATGGAGCATTTCCAGTAAAGCAGGGTCAGAGATCATCTTATATACAAGGCAGAGACTGCCTCTGAGTAGTCTGTATAAAACAGAATAAGGATACTTTGATTTCAGATGATCCACATAGGACAGATGCTGAGGACCTTGAATTTTACCTGTGAGGAACCTTTGTGATCGCTCCAATTGCTGCAGGTGCTTGGAAAGGTACATGCCAAAAGGGGCACTGTACTCAGTTACTGGCCTGATGAGTGAAAAGAACAGGGAGTTTATAACTTCTTTTCTTCTGGAGGTAATATCCTTACTTATGAGATGAGCAATATAGAATGGTTTCCTAACCACTGTGGAGACATGGTGATTAAAGGTAAGGTTGTTGTCAACCTGTGTGCCCAGGTCTCTCACCACTGAGTGCATACTTAGGGTGTTACTATTGATGTTGTAGTTAGCAGGAACATCACTCTAACTGAAAGGGATGACAATACATTTTTTTGCTTTGAGTTTAAGGCCATGACTTTGGCACCAATCATTTGTTTGTGTAAGACCCTCATGTAGGATGTTGACATCATTTAGAGATTCTATGACAGCTCCCAGTTTGCAGTCATCAGCAAACTTTGTCAACCACAGACCTTTAGTTTTTTCTTGTACTTCGGAGGAATAGATTCCAAATGATAGAGGTCCCAGGACTAATCCCTGTAGACCACCACTGGTTACAGGTCTGCTGTTGGAAGTGGATTCCTCTCTTTTGACTATATGTGTTCTTTCTATGAGCCAGTTAGTGACCCATCTATAGATATAAGGGTTGATACCTAGTTGGGTGAGTTTGTCCATAATACCTGAGTGGGGGATAGTGTCAAAAACCTTGGCTAAGTCTAGGTAGGCTGTATGCACAGATTTCCCCTTGACCATACATAAATACATAAATCTAAGGCAGCAAGGTGGCATCTACAAGCAGATATGATTTACTAAACATGGCAATGAAGTGGTCATCATGGGATGTGCAGAGATGAAATTATTAAGGAGTGTTTGCAAACAGTTATGGCAAAATAAGAAATTTCCATATTTACATTAACAGTGCAAAAACAGAGTGTGTTACTGTCATGTTGGGGATTGTGTATTCAAGCAGTGAGTGTTAGTAAAACATGATATTAATACATGGAGGGTAATGAGAAGACATTTTGAGACGTAAATGCTCTTTTGCTAAAGCAGTTATGACTATTACCTATATTTTTATAACTGCACTGATTTCATAAAAGCTGTGTGATGTACAGATGAAATAATGGTGCCATCTTATAAAAATATTATGGTGCACAATGTTGCTACTGATACATGACATCCCACAGAAATCATTTGTAGATTAATACTGTTTTGAAATATTGTGAAATTATTATAATCATGGTATACATCGATTCAACAATATCAAAAAGCAGTGTGTTACGCTGTCCCCTCTTATCACACTTCATTGGAAAGATCTTGAAAAGTGAATAATTTCCACAATGGTATCTTGAGTTAATCTTGCACAATTACAGAGATATACCCCTGGATTCAGCAAGCTCTGCACAGTGTGCAGGACTAGTGCAGGCACTCCAGCAGGCAATATGTCTGCTGTGCGATCCAGGAATAAGCTGTAGGGATGTGCACGAGCTCTCCTGCACTAGTCCTGCACAGACTCAGCCCCTGTATGAAAATTACCCCATTTGCAGGAGTAATCCATGCACATGAGGTGAATTTGGAATTCAGGAAGCTGGAAGCTGGCCATGCAGTACTAGTGTAATCTGCATAAATGTACTCCACCAGTAACGGAGTACATTTCTGCAAGCTACAAAACAGAGCCATGACAGCTTCAAATAAAGGGTGGATATTATGTAGAAAGCATGCCAATGGCCAAGTATAAGGCCATTGGCATGGAAAACAGTTGGAAAAATAAAAAAAAAAAACAACTTTTATTTTTTTAGCCGATCTTGGCTGTTTAAGCTTAGGGCAGCGGCACGCAAATGGGATCAGGTGAAAAAAAAGGGAAAAAAAACTAAAATAAGCATTCTAACCAAAGCCGCTATTTTGCCATTATACTCAATGGCAGGCAGAAGACAACATGGCTAGTGAATAGTGGTTGATAATGGGGGAAGCTCAGTGTGGGACCTGTAACTATGCATCAGCAGGCAATCCTATGCAAATGAGGGAATGATACTGAATCCCAGATTTCCCCTGCATGCTAGTCAGGACCCAACAGTGTAAGAGCAGGAATAGCTTGTTTCAAGCCTAGGAGTTAGCTGACATCATAGGGGTGTGTGCCAGGCATACTGTAAGCGAATTTGAGCCCTGTGGCTTGGGTTTGCCCTTAGCTTAACAGAGCTAAGTAAGGGGGTGTGTCTGAGGGTGCCTAGCACTCTTTACATTGCCTAAGCAGGTGTGTGCACTGCACACTGTGTTTTAAAAGAAAAAAAAGTAAACCAGGAAATAGCAGCTCTGTGCACATTTGATCACTGTGTTTGTGGGGCATGCCCCTGGGCTTAAACAGGAAGGCAGTGAGAAGGGAAAACAGCAGTAGGAAGGTAATCTAGGAGAACTAGCAGAGCTGCCAGGTGAAATGTATCAGATTTAGCCAATTGCAGAGGCAGCAGCCCAGCCCTGCCCAGAACACTACTATAAACTATGCAAACACCTTTCCCTATGTTTTTTTCCACATACTCTGCACCACCAGTGTATACAAGCGGGAAACTTTTAACAAACAAAAACAACAAAATGATAGGGGCTGCAGCAGCTATCAGACATCAACATGTGGAAGAGGATGAGGGTGGTGTGGATGACAATGCTGTCTACCAACTCACAGTGAGGAGATGGAGAAGGGTGTACAGACCCAGGGTAACCTACCAGGGGCTATATGAGCTGGAGATAGTGGAGCACTATAGGGTGGACAGGGACCTCCTAAAGCAAATTGTTGAGTTGTGCTGGCCACGCCTGAGACACAGAACTAACAGAGGGAAGCCCATCCCAGTGGATACCAAGGTATATGTAGGCCTAGGAATACTAGCCACAGGTACCTTCCAAAGCCCAAATGGGGATATCATGGGGATCTCACAGGCATCAGCATCCAGGGTATTCCACCATTTCCTGGATGTCATGTCAGCACATGCCGCTGAGCATATATATTTCCTCAACACCCGTGAGGTATTGGCCAGCAATATTCGTCTCTTCCACCAAACAGCAGAATACCCTGAGGTGGTGGGTGCTATAGACTGCATGCACATATGCATCAAAGCACCACCCAGTGAGCAGGGTAGGATCTACATCAACTGCAAGGGCTTCACCTCCATCAACTGCCAGGTGGTGTGCGATGCCCAGGACATTATAATGAATGTGTGTGCTGGCTACCCTGGAAGCTATCACGATTTCCACATCTGGCATCTGATGCAGCTGTACCAGAGATTTGCCAATGGGGGCATCCCTTATGGTAACCTAGTGGGGAATTCTGATTACGCACTGGAGCCGTGGATGATGACACCCAACAGAAATCCGCACACACACACGAACAAGAACTCCATAATGAGGCACACGCACAGACCAGAATCATAACAGACCATGTGTTTGGGATGCTGAAGTCATGGTTCTGGTGCCTGGACACATCCGGTGAAGCCTTGCAGTACTCACCAGCTACATGTACCCAAATAGTTATCGTATGTGCCATGCTACACAATATGATCCTGTGGAAACAGCTGCAGTAGGAACAGCATGGGGCAGGGCCACACAGCCCCCCACCAATGTCAAGGCCTGCTGCACAGGCACAGAATGACTCAGGGGAGGAACAACCTGAGCCTGCCCCAGTAGGCAGATGGAGACATGCCCAGTATGTCCTGGCCTTGGCATAGCAAATACACTGACACAGTAGGGACCTAGGGAATGACACCTCTCTCTGACTCACACATACAGTAAAAGGGATGCCAAATATGACACTACCTGTGCTCAGCCATGTATAGGGAGTATACTATGTGCATCTGACATAGGCAGCTCTCCAGCACCATCCTCAATACTGGCACACCCACAAGGTAAGTCACTCTCCTTACCAATATCCAATTGGAGTAGTATGTGTTGTTACTTATATCTATGATATGGATGTGAGCATGCAAGGGAATCGGGTGGCTGAATGAGATGCCAGCATATAGTAAACACCTATAGTGGCAAAATGAGATCTGTAACAAATACTGGTGTCACCATAGTAGCCAGTACTACACATGGTGACAAAACCCACTGCAGGAAATGTGCTGGGCCACATGCGTGTCGATATGACACACACACATGCCAGTCAGAGAGGTTCACATACCAAACAACATTCTCAGCCAGCAGAACGGATGTAGGCAATCACAAACAAAGGCTGTGCCAAGGCCTCTGAATGATGGCTATGGGTAATACCCCCAGGCCTACACAGACAGACTACATCAGGTCAGGCAGTGGGATGTTAGTTCTGAAGGGTAGGAAGTCAGAAACCAATATGTAGGTGAATCAAACCTAAGACATGTATTACACTGATATGCCTCTAGTCAGCATGATAAGTTAGAATACAGAATGAAATGGAGTACCTGACATACCAGTACAGTCATAGCAAATGTATACAAGTATCACGTGTGCCCCCCAGTCCTATGTAGAAATGTAGAAACAGTTAGGTGTGCCCCCTCCCCCAATCCTGCATAGAAATGTAGTAATCGTCAGGTGTGCCCCCTCCCCCAATACTGCATAGAAATGTAGTAACAGTCAGGTGTGCCCCCTCCCCCAATCCTGTGTAGAAATGTAGAAACAGTCAGGTGTGCCCCCCAACCCTACTTAGAGATGTAGTAACAGTCAGGTGTGCCACCCAATCCTATTTAGAAATGTAGTAATGGCCTGGTGTGCCCCTCCAATCTGATGCACACATGTTGTAACAGTCAGGTGTGCCCCCACCAGATCCTATGTAGAACTGTAGTCAGGTGTCCCCCCCCCCATTCAGTGTAGCAATGTAGAAACAGTCAGGTGTGCCTCCCCATATCCTATGTAGACATGTAGTAACAGTCAGGTGTGCCCCCCTAATCCAATGTAGACATGGAGTAACAGTCAGTTGTGCCCCCCAATCATATGTAGAAATGTAGTAACAGTCAGGTGTGCCACCCCCAATCCTGTGTAGCAATGTAGAAACAGTCAGGTGTGCCCCCCATATCCTATGTAAACATGTAGTAACAGTCAGGTGTGCTCCCCTAATCCAATGTAGACATGGAGTAACAGTCAGTTGTGCCCCCCAAACTTATGTAGAAATGTAATAACAGTCAGGTGTGCCACCCTCATTCCTGTGTAGCAATGTAGAAACAGTCAGGTGTGCTCCCCATATCCTATGTAGACATGTAGTAACAGTCAGGTGTGCCCCCAATTCTATGTAGAAATGTAGTAACAGTCAGGTGTGCCCCCAATCCTGTGTAGTAATGTAGAAACAGTCAGGTGTGCCCCCCATATCCTATGTAGACATGTAGTAATGGTCAGGTGTGCCCCCCAATCCGATGTAGAAATGTAGTAACAGTCAGTTGTGCCCCCCCCAATCCTATGTAGAAATCTAGTAACATATATATGTAGGTATAATACCAGTGGTGCACAGATACACAGAGGTGACCAAGGTAGCAGGATAGATTGTAGCATTTGTACAATATGCCGGTATGTGTGTGTGTTAGGTTGGTGTGTATTTCATATTGTGTTAGAGTGGTCAGTAAGTATGCATGGTGAGGTATGACCTGGTGGCCATTGCCCACTACTGCTGATGACAGGGCCAAGTCCTCATAACTGCAGTGCCAAAGACAATTCCCACCAGTATAACACATGCTAGCAGTAAGCCATTGTATATGTATGGTGGTAATATGTGTCACCATCTGAAAGATTGACATGGCATGGCTGTTGGGCTAGATATGCAAGCTGTACACAGGGGGAGGTACCACATACATACAGTATATAATGTGTAACTGTGAAATGGACACACCCTTGGAATTGTACATACAGGTATGCATCACATTATCTGGGCCTGTAGAAGGGAATACCAGTGGTGTCTGCCCGAACACTTGCAGATCACAAAGGTGATAGGACTGATGTACTGGGAAACAGCTGATGTACCTGCACATGTCAACATAACTGGAATGCCCCATGCATATCTGTGCATCAGATGCAAGTTGGGTGCATAGCACACATGCACCCAGCTCACCCAAACACCACCCGCATGCACCTCTCTTGTCGTATCCCTACTGTTGGGAATGGGTACAATATGACCCCCACATGTATATGGCAATAGCAAAAAAATGCACCATGCAGTGCTGGTGTCCCATGCAGGTGTGTCCCTAGCTGTAGGTATCACCCTGCCAGCATCCACACCACCTGATCAATACTGATAGAAAGTATTGGCATGAGCACCTAGCCCATCTAACCTCTCACCCCAGGGGAATATACTGTATGGCAGTCTGGGACTGGAGTACTGACAGAATGCAATGGCCAGCTACAGCTGGCCTGCATCAATACCAAATGGCCTACAGGCCTCTGCCAAAGGCCTGTGTCTCACACGTACTGCCAATGCATGTTATATCATGGACACCCAAATAACATAACACACTCCACATAAGCCATATGCAAGGCCATGTGGACAAACCACAGTAACGTCCACCATGTCCCACTGCATGAACTGTGGACCAACACCAAAACACAGCTGTGATAAGGTGATAACCTTAAGGAAAGTATCAGAGAATGTATGCATAATGTATGGAAGAGGATAGAATAATAGAGAAGGGTGGGAGAATGGGCAGCACGGAATGTGGAAGGTCCGACACACAGCTGTGTGCACACACTATCCCTGGCTGCAAACACATAAATGGGTGGCTACAAACCTGCCCGTACACCACAATATTGTAATGTCCTAACTTATGACCCCTGCCTCTGGATAACCTGTGTGAATCTGTACAGCTGTGAGGTATTGCCATAGCAAGATAAGGCCAGGCTGTCATGTCGATGGATGTATAAATTATGGGATCCTCTGCCGGCACTGTACCAAGGTGCTGAACTGGATGCACAGACCCAGCAGCAAGTGTCTGCCGCTCCCCCTCCAGAATGGCATAACTTTCCATGAATATGTAGGTGTTTGCCCACAATACCGGACACAGCTTCATTTACCCTTGTTCCCCAGGACATCACTGTGAGCAAGAATGTCCACCTGGCAATACTTAAGGACATAAAACATAACAGTGTATAACAGTACACATGTCTGAATATCTCTGCTAACACCAGTACCATGTATCAGAAGCAGCACAGACACAATCACCTACAGTACACACTATCCCCTGCACAGTTTGTCCCTGTATTGCCAAATGATCTAGGGATACCCTGCAGAAACAGTTTGCTACCTGTAGGTGTACAACACAAAGGTCTGCACTGGAGTGCAAACTACCTGGAATGGATCCACGCATTCAATACAGAAGGGCATACTGGGTATGCTCACACACTTAGAGAAATGAAGGCAATGTCAGACAACAACATACTAAAAGGTCATACTGGGCATGCTCACACACCTAAATGAAGCCCATGTCTGCAAACAACAGTGGACCATACATATCTGACAGCTGCAGATATTAGTGCATGCACTCCTCAGTATGCACCAGTCATGCTTTGCACACACATTAAATAGGAATACAGGCATATATCCAAGGAAAACACACTATAATATGCCGAAAGTAGACATACATAGATGTGTGGAAGAGAGTGACTGTGACAAAGAGCCATCCATCATGTGGCCTGTCACACCCAGCACACAGCCAAATGGCTACAACCATATGTTGTGTAAATGTCACTCACTGCAGAAATTAGTCACTGGTATCCATCAGCATTATAGACTATGAGATGCAAGTGCTAGCTGTGCAACATGACTGTACAAGGCAGTAGTCATCTAGCAGCTGTATACATCAACCTGTGGAATATAACCCTGTGTATGCCAGCATGTGTTGTGTCAACCTCTAGATGAATGGGTTATGGCCCATGCACATACACTTCCCTCCCCATCACCCTACTATGACAAATATGCTGATGTCATGCACTTTGAAATACACCTACTGGAATGGGATAGCCCAATAATCTCTGTGTCCTAAAACTGCATAATGCTGTGGTATGATAAACTAGTTAGGTAGGAGTTCTAATCCCAGGCATGGCAACTGTGTCAGTGTATGTGCGTGCGTGCGTGTGTGTGTGTGTGTGTGTGTGTGTGTGTGTGTGTGTGTGTGTGTGTGTGTGTCTTTGTATGGGGCAATGCTTTTTAGGCAAGTCACACTCACTACAGTTCAAATACCCTATGTTGGCAAGGCTGCTGATGTCATTCACTGTGAAATACACCTTTGGAAAGGTGTAGCCCAGTAATCTCAGTGGTGCATCCTATAACTTTGTAGTGCTGTAGTGTGATAAACTAGTTACGTAGGAGTTCTAATCCCAGACATAGCAACTGTGTGCATCTCTGCCTGTGTAGGGAGCAATGATTTTTAGGCTAGTCACACTCACTACAATTCAGATGCCCTACTTTGGCAAGGCTGCTGATGTCATTTACTGAGAAATACACCTTTGGGAAAGGTGTAGCCCAGTAATCTCCATGGTGCTTCCTCTAACTGCATAATGTTCTAGTGTGATAAACTAGATAGGTAGGAGTTTTAATCCCAGACATGGCAACTGTGTGTCTGTGTACGGAGCAATGATTTTTAGGCTAGTCAGACTCACTACAATTTAAATGCCCTACTTTGGCAAGCCTGATGATGTCAGTCACTGTGAAATACACCTTTGGGAAAGGTGCAGCCCAGTAATCTCTGTGGCACATCCTATATCTGCGTAATGTTGTAGTGTGATAAACTAGTTAGGTAGGAGTTCTAATTCCAGGCATGGCAACTGTGTGTGTGTGTGTGTGTGTGTGTGTGTGTGTGTGTGTGTGTGTGTGTGTGTCTGTGTAGGGAGCAAAGTGTTTTAGGCTAGTCACACTCATTACAATTTAAATATCCTACTTTGGCAAGGCTGCTGATGCCATTCACAGTGAAATGCACCTTTGGGAAAGGTGTAGCCCAATAATCTCTGTGGCACATCCTATAACTGTGTAATGCTGTAGTGTAATAAACTAGTTAAGTAGGAATTCTAATCCCAGACAAGGCAACTGTGAGTGCGCGTGTCTCTGTCTGTGTAGAGAGCAATGTTCTTTAGGCTAGTCACACTCACTACAATTCAAATGCCCTACCTTGGCAAGCTTGCTGATGTCATTCACTGTGAAATACACCTTTGGGAAAGATTTAGCCCAATAATCTCTGTGGCATGTCCTATAACAGCATAATGCTGTAGTGTGATATAGTACTTTGGTAGGTGTTCTATTTCCACACATGATGTGTGGATGTTTCTGTGTGTGTTTCTATGTATGTGCAGGGAGCTATGCTTTTTAGGCTAGTCACACTCACTAAAATTCAAATGTCCTACTTTGGCAAGCCTGCTGATGTCATTCGCTGTGAAATACACCTTTTGGGAATGAGTACTCCAGTAATCTCCATGGCGTGTCATATAACCTTGTAATGTTCTAATCACAGACATGGCAGGTGTGTGTGTGTGTGTGTGTGTGCGCGTGTGTGTGTGTGTGTGTGTGTGTGTGTGTGTGTGTGTGTGTGTGTGTGTGTGTGTATCTATGTTTGTTATCCGTATCCTGTGTGGAGGGAGCTGTGAGTATATAACTGGACTCATTGTGGAGCGGGTTTTGCAAATTTCTTATATGGTGGCCCTATTATATGTCACAGTGTCCACCTTACAAGGATAACAGATGTGAAATAGCTGAGAGGCTGGGGTGACGATCCGTACCCCTATATGTGACATCAAGGCCTGGCGAACAAAGTTAGCAACCCTTGTATTACACAGAGAACACTCTCAACCCATGTCTCATACACAAACACACTTGCCTAGGCAACAACTGCTATGTTGGTAGTACCTTGCATATTGCCCATGGATAGTAACCCTGGTGTGATTGCAGTGGATGACAGAGGGCATGGCACCCTGTCCATCAGTAAAATAAGCACGTACATGCAGACAATGTGCCTTCACTATGCTCCCCACAAGAAATGTGCAACACCTGTGGTGCCATCAAATGTGACCCACAAAGGACATACCATTCCTTATATACATGCCCTGTATGGTCAGATGCCACTGACACCAGGGAATATCTGTATCATGCTATCAATCTAGGTGCAGGGTCCATTACCTGTTCCCAGGACATAAGACTAGGACAGGAAAGTACAGTTATGTACACTTACCATAAATGTAGATGTTCGAGTGTATTCACTGTTGCAGTCATTACATTTGGGGTAATCTGCTGGCAGGTTGCCCTCAGTCGGCCTGAATAACAAAGTCTTGGGTCCTGCATCAGTTGCTGTCACCTCTTCCATGAGGTCAGGTCATCAGGGGGTATAAAACATGCAGCCTATGCCATTTTAATCAGTTTTTCTTGCCCCAGATGTCAGGTGCCCCCAAATGGGGAGCAAAAATATATATAAATAAACTGTAAATATATAAATGCATTTTTAGAAACAAAAAAATTACCTTCAACTAAAAGCAAATACACCACAAAGGCTTTTGAGTATAGTGAAGGAAAGAAAAGGTATAGAATGGAGGATGGTGGGTGGGTAACCCAGACTGCAACAATGAATACACTTGAACATCTACATTTATGGTACGTGCACACAACTGTACTATGTTCTTCGTATTTTCACTGTTGCAGTCATTACATTTGGGTAGACTCCCAAAGCTATGGATGGGAGGATGGAACTAAACAGCATTAGAAGCAGCTATAAGGCCCTGCAGGACTGCAGTGGCAAAGCCTGCCTGGATTTAGAGAAGTGAGGTAAATGGTAATGCTTTGTGAAAGTAAGAACAGAGCTCCAAGTAGCAGCTTCTAGAATGTCTTTGGTTGGGACCCCTCTGTGAAAAGCTGCTGAAGTAGAGGCTGCCCTAGTGGAATGGGATCTGATCCCCTTGTGCACAGGTTTACCATGGTGCAAATAGCAGAGACAAATGCAGTGGCTTGTCCATTTAGAAATAGTCTGCTTTGATATAGCCTTCCCCTCTGATCCTGCAGCAAATGCTACCAGTAGTTGCTCAGACTTTCTTAGAGATTTTGTCCTGTTTAAGTAGAATTTTAGTTGTCTGTGTACATCCAATGAATGCAGAATCCACTCCCCCTTGTTCTGTGGATTTGGAAAAAAATGTTGGCAGGTGAATGGTCTGGTTAAGAGCCACACTGGATACCACTTTAGGCATAAAAGAAGGATTGATCCTGAGGGCCACCCTGTCCGGGTAAAATATAATGAAAGGCTTCACTGCCATGAGAGCCTGTAGTTCTGAAACCCTTCTTGCTGAAGTGACTGCCAAAAGAAAAGCTGTCTTCCAAGATAGAAATTTTATATCCACAGTAGCTGCTGGTTCAAAATGAGGCAAGGTGAGTTTTTTCAGCACAAAATTGAGGTCCCATGCAGGAGTTGGTGTTCTCCTGGGAGGCCTTAAATTTTGGGCCCCTCTGAGATACTGTTTAAGCAGTGGATGAGAAAAGAGGGGAGGCTCTGTGTTGTAATGAGCTGAGATGGCAGAGGCATGGATTTTTATTGAAGAAAAAGATAGGCCCTTGTAAAGCATCTCAGTTAAGTATTGTAAAATCTGAGGAAAATTGGGCTTTGCTGTGTCTATTCCTTGTGCTTGGTTCCAAGCACAAAATCTCTTCCATTTATCAATATAAGATTTTCTAGTACTAGGCCTTCTGGCTTCCAAAATGACGTCCATCACAGGTTTACTGAGAGATGCGGTTTGAATAATTAGTTGATCAGCCATGCTGCAAGATTCAGAGTTTGGAGCTGAGTATGTAGAATTTGAAAGTTCTGCTGAGACAGTAGATAAGGTGTTTGAGGCTAGTACCATGGAGGAAGGTGTGAGATATTCCTTAGAAGTGGGTACCAGTGCTGGCGAGGCCAGTCCGGAGCAATTAGGATCAGTTTTGTTTTTTCCTGTCTGACTTTTAGTAAGACCTTGGAGAGTAGAGGCAGAGGGGGAAGGCATAGACTGATAGTTTTTTCCAGCTGAAGGATAGAGCATTCACTTTCCATGCTTTTTTGCGATGAGTTCTTGTGCAGAATTTGTCCAACTGATAGTTTTGGGGAGAGGCAAATAGATCTATGTTTGGGCTCTCCCATTTCTGTGTTAACCTGCTGAAGATTTGTGGATCCAGTTTCCATTCATGCGGGTCCATAAGATTTCTGCTTAGGTTGTCTGCCAGAGTATATTGCTTTCCTGGCAGGAATTGTGCTTGAAGATATATTTGGTAAGTCACGGCTGTGTTCCACAAGGCAATGGCTAGTCTGCAAAGGGGGTATGAATGTGTACCCCCTGCTTGTTTATGTACCACATAACTGTGGTGTTGTCCGTCTTTATCAGTAATTGTCCTGGATGAATTAAGTCCTTGAAGGCTGTCAGAGCATTCTGAACAGCTAGCATTTCTTGTTGGTTGATATGCAGATGCATTTGGTTTGGGCTCCATTTGCCCTGAATGCCCCTCCCTGCCAGGTGGGCCCACCAAACATAGTCTGATGCAAGTATAGTTAGGGTTTGGGTGGCAGGGGGTAGAGTGAATGACAGTTCCTTGTTTTGGTGACATGTCTCTGTCCACCAAGGAAACTCCTGTTGCAGGCAGGGAATGGGAGGAATCATTGTTTCCAGGCTGTGACAATGTTGACTCCATGAACTTTTTAGGTACCATTGAAGTTTCCTCATATGCAGTCACACATATGGAATCAGTAGAATGCAGGATGCCATGAATCCCAAAGCCTGCAGAATTTGTCTTGCAGATAACTGGGTTTTTGTTGCCATTTGTTTTAAGTATGTTGTTAGTTGCCTTTGTTTGTCTGGCATGAGGTAAGCCATCTGGGCAGTTGCATTCAAGCTTGCACCCAGGAATGTAATTACCTGAGAGGGTACCAGTTGTGATTTATTTTCATTTATGGTGTACCCTAGGCATGCTAGAAGCCTTTTTACAAATGCCAGATGTTGAAGAAGAGTGTCCTTGTCCTCTGCTTGAATGAGACAATCGTCCAGATAAGGATAAATGTGGATGTTTCTTTGTCTGCAGAATGCAATTACTGGTGCCAGGCACTCTGTAAAGACCCTGGGTGCAGTAGATAAGCCAAAGGGCAGTGCAGAGAATTGGTAATGCAAAAATCCTGCTTTGAAGTGGAGGTACCTTCTGCATGATTCCCTTATTGAGATATGCAGGTATGCCTCTTTTAAGTCGAGAGTTACTAAGCAAGCATTCTTGCCTAGCATAGGCAGTAGCTCTTGCAAAGTCAGCATTTTTAATCTTGGAATGTCCAGGTACGTGTTCAGAATCGATAAGTCCAGTATTGGATGCCATGAATTGTCTTTTCTGGGTACCAGGAAAAGTCTTGAATAAAATCCTTGTCCTTTTTCCTTTTCTAGTACCAGTTGAATAGCCCCCATATCCATAAGGGACATGACTTGTTTCTGGGTCTCTGCCCATTGGTTTTGTGGGAGATCTGGCCATCCGTTTGGAATTGGCAAAGTATGGAAATGAAATCTGTACCCCTGGAATACTATGTTTAATAGCGACTTGTCCTCGGTAATTAACTGTCAATTTTGAGCATGAAGTGCTAGTTTTCCCCCCAAGGGGGATGCCAAAAGATAAGTGCTTGGAGATGGTAGAGGAAAGTCATTGAGACTGCTTACAGTAGTGTTGTCCTTTATTTTCTCCAGATTTGGAGGTGGAGGCACCCCATTGCTTTGACCTGTAAGAACCCTGTGATTGATATCTGGAGCCTTTTGAGCACCTGGGTTTGCCCTAAGTGGCTCTGTTGGACACAGGAATAGACTAATTTTTAGTTGGCCAGTGCCTACTGAACCTGGGTGGCTGCACTTGCAAGAATTTTTTTACAGTTTGCATATGTTTAGCTTTGTCTTCCATTTTCTTTAAAACCTCTTCTGCCTTATTACCAAACAGAGTATCATGCTGCAAAGGGGCATCCAAAAATTTAGCTTTAACATGATCAGGCAGATTTTGCTCTTTGAGCCAGGCATGCCTTCTAATCACAGATCCAGTAACGACGGCCCTACAAGAAGCCTCCAAGGAATCAAAACCACATTGCAAAGTATTCTTTCCAACCTGTTCTGCTGAATGCAATAAATCCTGTAACTCTTTATTTTCCACACAATCAGAAATCAACATACTTTTCTGTTTAAGTAAGCCCATAACATACTGTTGATATTTTAGCATATGAAACTGGCAGTTTAAAGCCCTGATTACCAAGGTTGCAGTCGTATAAACCTTCTTACCCCATCTATCCAGCGCCCTGGAATCTCTATCAGAAGGGGTAGGATTTTTGACTGTAGAAGCCTTAACACCCTTGGGACCCTGAGAAATAGTCTCAGGATCAGCATCAGGATTTTTGAAAAGAAATTTGTGGGAGTCAGGAACCCTGTAATATCTGTCTGGCTTACTAGAAGCCAGAGGCAGGGAATCAGGAATCATGCTTGATTCCGAGAAAACATCATCAACAATGTCTAATACAGGAGGTACTGCCAAAGGCCTATGCTGAGGAAGAAGAAGGAAATCCCTAAGCCTCTTTTTTAATTCAGAGAAGTCCTGACTCTTCCAGAGAAAATGTTCCCTTAAAGTATGCAAAGCATCTTCAAAAGAGTAATCCTCAGGAGGAGATGCAGATGGGATGGATTCCTCTGCATCAGAATCCTCATAGGGTGAAATAGAAAATTCCTGATCAGCAGATGAATCAGAAGAAATGGAAACCTGATCTGACAATTCATAATCAGTGCCTTGCCTAGGCCTCTTAGCAGGGGGGGGTTGGGAACCCCTGATTAAGGTAATTAAATCCTCAGCCATTTTGATCATCTGTTTTTTTTTAGGCATAGAGACCTGAGCACGTGGCTCATGCATTGTTTTTTTAGACATAGAAGTTGTCTTTGACCTTGTTTTTGTTGCTAGTATCGGTTTAATATAAAAATGTTGAGGCCTGAAAACACCCTTAGAAGCTGGTGCCTGCTCAGTGGCTCCAGACCCATCCAAGGGAGAGACATCCGCTTGTTCAATAATCTGAGAATCTCATGGTATACTGGACTCCAAATGGGTCTCAGTAGAGGCCTGCGACTCAAAGGTAGCGGGTGTCAGGGGCTGCAAAAGCACCTCACTGAGTACTGCCCCCCCCAGTGACTGGCTTAGGAAAAGCTTCATCATCGGTTTTGGACCTTGACAGTCTGTCTCTGTCTTTTTCCTTGCGTTTTTTGTGAACTCCAGTAGTCGAATTGCTAACCAATGACATTACCTGGGAGTTAAATCTTGAACCAAAATATTTAGAAGCAAAAATATACTGACGCTTAATAGTGGGTTGCTTAAATTTAGCACAAAACTGACAGCAAGGCACATTGTGATCAGGGCCTAGGCAAGCAATACAGTACAAATGAAAATCCTTATGAGGTATTTGCTTCCCACAAGTAATGCAATTATTAACTTTTACTGACATTGGTAAGGAGCAAGAAAAAGTTTCCCCAGCAGGGTACTTAGCTTTAGTTTGAAGACTTCAGTTCTGAACTCGAATATGAAAATTTCAGGAGTTGGCCGACCAGCACTTGCGAACTGCTTCTGCTTTGAGCACCACGCGGCAAGAAAGACTGATTAAAATGGCATCGGCTGCATGTTTTATACACCTGATGACTTGACGTCATGGAAGAGGAGACAGCAACTGACGCAGGACCCAAGACTTTGTTATTCAGGCCAACTGAGGGCAACCTGCCAGCAGATTACCCCAAATGTAATGACTGCAACAGTGAAACACGAAGAACATCATCTGATTATAACATTTTGTGTACACAACATGGGCCAGACACCCCAGGTACCATTCCACATGTCACTGTACATGCATGTGGGACATGTGCACATCCCAGACGGCATCCATGTCATGGACTAAAGAACACATACATGGCAAGCATTGAACAGCAATGGCCACACACAATAGTTAACCAGGTGACTGGATGGTGAATACAATACCCACCTTTGTGAGCCAATCCTGACACTACATCCCTGAGCCACACTGCAGACCATTGTCATGTGGCCTGATGCCAAGGTATACCCTTCACCTAGTTTTGTATAAACTTCTGGCACAGTCAACCACTTTGCACCCATGAAGCAATGCACGCATGCATTTCAGTACTGGCACCCTGTGTCTGTGTGTATGGTGTATGATGCTTTTCACCACATTCACAATCACTACAAACCCCACTGGCATACTGAAGCATGCAGTCGGATAACCCCTGTGGTGCATATGATACCTGCACATTACTGTATTATGGCAAATTAACTAGTGAAGAAGTGTATTCCTGACCATGCCAAGCGTGTCAATGTGTGTGAGTCCCTGAGAGAGTGTGGCTGTGTTGACGCTGACACCTGTTCATGCCGACAGGCACATGGACTACACCTACTGTATCACTACCATATAACTGTTGCAGATGTCACTAACCATCACATATACGTTTGGAGATCTCTTCAACATGTAAGCTATATGGTGCATCCAATACCTGCATAGACATGTGATAGCAATGCATAGTCAGTCAGGGGTTTGATACCCTGTACTGGTAGGTGTGTGACACAAACATGCTTAGGTTTTACTCCCCCCACCTCCTCCATGACTTATCAGTGCCTCTGTCTGCCTCTCTCACTCCCTTTCTGGTGGATGTGGAGAACTACACCTTCTTTGCTTAGACATCAGCATGTGCTTTGTAAGTGATGCACATGATCAGCTGATAGCCTCTGCATGAATTTGCCCTCCTCTAGTTAATTGCATGTGGAACAGCTGTGGTAACATTCCCATAGCCAATTGCATGGAAACACACTCCAATATCTAGGAACATCATGTTGTTGTTGGGCCTTTTCATTCACTGTGAGCAGGACCTAGATCTGATGTTTGGCAAACAGCATCACAGATGGACTGGGGATTTACCTCTAACAACATACACAGTGGAAACAGGCCAACACACAGGAGGGGGATGTGCCTGACATGACTACAGAATGTAAGTGTTACTATTCTGCATTTGTAGTAATGATGGTTTAACAGGGCGTGTGTGTGGATATGGCTTGTCTACATGTTTTAATACCTGTCATGACAGTGCTATGTTTCTGAGGAAACCCCCATCTGTAGGGCCATCTGCAGACTGGGCAGTGTGTGGTGCCTTTTATTTCTTGTGTTATGCACAGAGCACCTATCTGTGAACTGCAGAAGCATAGAGTGAGGATTGCAGTCAGCACATGGCGACAGCCATGAGAGTTCCTGACTTCGTATCCCTCATAGGACATATGTCACAACAAACCCTGTTACAACAGTAAAAGTATGAGGCTATCACAGCAACATGTCAATATTGGCCCTGTGTTTGTGCCTCCAGCCACAACTCTGTCAACCTTTGTACATATGTCATGCAGTAAGAGATGCATATGTTCTGTACACCATAATTTATTGACATCATATCTGATAAAAAGCCAGTTATATTTGAGGACATAACCTGGGCATTCTGTGGTTGTGTGTACAGTATTGAGGTCTGTGTACTTATGGTGATTGTCGACAGTGTGTGTATTGTGAATATGTACCTTGGCCTATGTACAGACTGTGGTAGATGTTATTGTTCTTGGTCCTGTTCTATCTGATGTTCCATGCTGCTCCACTGTATGTTACCCTATCGGCTTACATGTTTGTAGGGTGAAACACACACATGTCCCATACCACAGAAAGGCATCAGACCACACTGTGTAGTGGCCCAGTATATGTAGGGTTAGTGTGTGAGTGGCACATATGAGGATGGTGTTGACCAGATAGTCCACATACTGTAATATTACACTACCTTACCATATGTAACTGTGGCTGTGTTCACATTTGTTGTGGTTATGCACTTTCACACAGGTGTATGTTACTCTGTGCTATGACATGCATGTAGATCCTGCTATATATTCAGGTACATGCGTATTGCCCCATAAGAAATGTAAGCCAGTGTTGTGGCAGTCTGTCTGTAGCTTGCACAGCATTTTTTTTACATGTCTAGCAGCTTAGTGTACTTACCCAGTGTGATGTTATGTCCAGATACTTGCCAGATGTATTGCTGCCAGGCCACCATAACAGTCATGCATGTCAGACAAAGCAGTGGGATGCTTTACAGATGTATGTCAATATCTAGTGGGTAGTACATGGCCATGGCACCTCTGTACCAGTGGTTATTATGTGTCAGGACAGACAGGGGTGTGCGAATGCATAACCTATGGAGACAAATGTATACCAGTGTTTACGTGATATACCCATCTACATGGCTGTTAACATCCACATTGTCAGGCCTGGTCCACATGTCTTGCTCTAAGGGGCTCTGTGTATACCTCTGGACTGACCAGAGTGTGTTAGACTATCCACATTTATTGGACATATCTCTGTTATAGTCCACAGGATCATTACTGTGCTAGCAGTGGTACTGTACTATGATGTCTTTAGGATGTCTGTCAGTAGCCAGTGGCGCACATATTAAAAGCAGATGCGACCTCCCACACACAACATATCTGTGAAGACAAACCCTATTACAGAAGCAATAGTCTACATATATACCTGCAATACATAACTGGCATCCCCTTGCACTAAGAGGTTAGCACTATTGGGGCTGAGGTAGGGCTCCACTCCATGTTCAGGACACATGGTGAACATATATGTATATTTAATTCTCCACATATCTATATAGATATATACACATATACATAACATACATAGATGGATATGTATATGTACACACACACACACACACACACACACACACACACACACACATATATATATATATATATATATATATATATATATATATATATATACATATAAACACTCAGGTATATACATATACACAGTAATTTATGTCTACACATATACAGATAGAGATACATATGCACATATACTTATGGATATCTACATATATATTGACAGTAATAGGTATATTAGAATAGACATGTTTGCACATATAGTTTTTTTATATATATATATATATATATATATATATATATATATATATATATATATATATATATATATATATATATATATATATATATATATATATATATATATACATAAATAGGCATATCTGTACACATTGGATGTGCATACATATATAGCTATATATAAATAGATATATATATATATATATACATACATATATACATACATATATATATATATATATATATATATATTCATATACATATATATTCATATACATACACATATATATATATATATATATATATATATATATATATATATATATATATATATATACATACGAAGAGATGTACACATGGACATATATATGTTGCACTATACAGATGTGTATACAGACAAATGTATGAATATACGTGTGTATGTAAATGTAGACATATATCAAAATAGTATATGTATATATCCATATTCCTGTCATGTGTAAACCTAACGGTTGTGTATACGCTCCCAGATGTATCTCACCATATGTATCTGCTATGTGTACATTATGATAAAACAACATATGTGATGCAACAGTCACATTAATAATAAGTACTACACAATTGTGGAAGTAAAGGCAATTTTTCAATACTAATCAATATGTGTATTGACAGATATATTATTATATTCACAGTGGTCATGGTGTAGTGGTTAAGTGTTGTGACTATAGTGTACAGGGTCCTGGGTTCAAGACCTGGAAGGGCTGTTCATTTTGTTGCTGGGCAGAACAAGGGCTGTCAGATACAGAGTGGTTAAGGCAGTTTTGAGCAGCTTTAAGTGGGTTTGCTTGGGTTTGTGCAAAGCTAAGAGGTGTTAAGCTACGGGAAAATGTCCGGGTGCATACACACTGTAGGCTTCACTTACCAGTGCACAAACCAGCTTAGCTGTTATATTTGTGTAATGCTGATACCTGATAAGCATGGCTTAGCCCTGGTAACCAGTTCACACCACCCAGTCTGATAACATAGCAGGGTAATGACATCTGTAGTAAGTGTATGTAATGTCATGTACAATACATGTGCCTATGTGCTGTCATTACAATTGCAAGGGGTGTGAGTGTCATGTGTGGAACACAGATGTATTTGAGGCCTGTACAGCACTGCTATCCATGTGAATGTGTTACATACAGGGATAGTAGCCCAGGGTACATGCTTTCACACTGGCACGTACTGTATCATGGTGGTACTACTGTTGACAGTGCTTACCCAGGCGAAAGTAAAGTGCTAAATGTAGCACCGACAACAGGCACACCTGTAGGCATAGCTGCACTCTGAGGCTCCACTTTTGTATCCCTGGTGTTTGAGTTGTGTCACAGTATATAACCCCTAATGGGTAATAATGCGACATGTAGAATGTAACTGTAGACTACCGTCTGTACATCACATGTTAGTGAGGGCTTCTGACATGTAGTTATGGCATACATATTGTTGTCAAACATCTATCTGTCAACACATTCATCCTACTGTATAGCTACTTGCCAAGCTGATGACTGTCAGTCCCTGTACAGATGTGCAGATGGCAGGTATCCAGCTGGGATATGTACAGGCAACCTAAGCCTGACTGACACTGACATGTCTGCCCAGCTGTGTAAGAACTGGCACATATAGGAGATAACACCTTGTATGCACCACATGCCACGAGTACCTCCACTACACTACCACAGTCATCAGAACATTCTTGGGTAGAGGTCTCCATCACAGACACTAACCATGTGTTGTAATGCATGTTGCATACATGTCAAGTTGATTGCCTCAGTGGCAATGTGCAGGAGGCACCTGGAGGTTTGGCTGATGCATGTCACTCTCACACTGAGGGTCACCACAGTAGTGTCTATCAATAGATTGCCTGCTGCCACATAGCAGGTGACAGGATACCACTGTACACACAACCCCTACACAACCCATCTCTCCTTGGACAATAGCTAGGTACACAGCTATGACCACCTGCAGCAATGCATCCCAGTACTGACACATGTGTACATGTGCATGACTGAGTATAGCAGCGTCTGTGTGTTAGCATACATGTACTTTGGAATTCCATGAGGGCCTTCACAACCACTGCAACATCCATTGCCATAGTCAGTTGTGGCTGCTGCTGTATGGGGCATTATATGTACCCTGATATGTTCCTCTCCATACTGGCTACATGAGCCTTGCAGTACCAGCACAACAGTGTTGTAAAAATGGGTTGATAGGCATGGGATACCCATTGTGTTCTGGCATGTGTGTGTATGAGTGCATGTCCATATATCTGTAGTGTACAGCATTCCAAGGCCACATACACCTATTACAATACCCATTGCCACACAGTAGTACAAATAGTGTTGTTGCTGCCCATAGTTGAGGCATGACAATGCAACACCTTACTATGCATGTGGCAAGTGCATTAGATGCATATCCGTGTAGTACCACTGTTGGGATATACAATGGGTTGTATTGCAGTCATGACCAATGTGTGATGGTGAGTATGGCAGAGTGTCATCATGGGTTCCAGGGAGTATAATATCCAGTAGGTGATGTGGGTGCTGTGTACACTGGCAGGGTGTGCAGTTTACTGCCTCTGGCCACAGACACATGGACTGTGCCTGTCAGGGGTTCCATGGGCATGTCCAGGTACAGGCCTCAATGTGCTACTCTCACCTGATGATGACAAATGTCTGCTGGAACCAGGTCCCCCTGAGACTGGCCAGGACCACGTGCTCGTGGCCTTCTTTGGTATGGTGTGGACAGCACCCCCACCTGCAGTGCCAGGGCTGGTACTGCCACTACAGTAGCCCCTTGGTGTCCTAGCATGTCCACATTGCCTGCCAGCTGTTGGTGTTGCTGGCCTACATCCATGTGGCCTGTCGCTGCACTCCCACTGCACGATCAAGTATGGACAGACCACGGTCGATGAGAGCCATCATCTCACCAGATCATCTATCCATGAGCTCAGTTAACACATGGATGGCACCAGACAGTTCATGGGAGTTGTCATTTGCAGATGTGAGACCAGCCCTCTGCAGCCTCAGGCCCTGTCTGGTGTAACGTTCCATATGTGCCTTGGCTGCCAAGACAGCTTGAAACATGCACCTCTTGGTACCAGCTGTGTTGCGTCTGCCAGCAGCATGATGACCAGTGGCCCTAACATGAGCACCCTGGGACATCTGCCTATGTGGTTCCCTGCTGGACATCTGGCTATGCCTGCTGTGATCAGACATAGTAGGCATGGTTACCACACTCTCCTGTGCACTGCCACCAAATGCCAGATGTCTCTCCATTATGGCCACTGGTGATGAGGTATGTATAGGCACTGAAACTGTGTGAGGGGTTTGGGTGGCTAAAAGGGGGATGTCAAATGATGGAGCTGTTTCGGCCCCTGACAACCCCACCTGTGCCTTAACAGTACTATCATCATATTCAGTGTCTGTATGGACACCAACATCAGATTGCATGCAGGAGGGAACCTGACCCACCTCGCCACCTGTGGGGGAAAACAACAAATGCACTTTAAGACCTGTACACTATTGCATAACAGTACACACACACACACACACACACACACACACATATGCACACACACATGCACACACACAAACACACACACACACGCACATGTGCACACACACACACACACACACACACACACACACACACACACACACACACATGCACACACACACACACACACACACACACACACACACACACACACACACACACACACACACACACACACACATGTGCACATGCACACACACACACACACACACACACACACACACACACCACCTTAATACCTACCTGTCCGTGACTTTACAGACAGTCCCACATATATTCCCATGCATTCCCCATCCTGCATCACACTTGGTAACATACACTCATTGATGCGACTCATTAATGTATCAGTCCTCTAAATGTCTAGACAAGTGATCACAACACAAGACCTGTTACTCCATTACCTGTCTGACCTGTGTGGAGTGGTTTTACATGGCCGCACTGCTGTCATTCAGTGTTCACCCTGTGTATGTCCGGACATCATGGGCATGGCCCCTATACGTGGGGGCAACTATGTTCACTCCATAATATCATGAACTGGAGTGTCATGTGTATGTATTGCTCAGTACATGCCAGATATGCTGCTCAATCAGCCTATTATGTGATAACTGTAATATATGGATACACTCCCTGGTGTTGACTAGTAACTCCCCAATGCATCTGTAGTGCTGCATACGTGGGTTGTTGGCCACCTCCCTACTGAATGTGATATTAAGTGTATACCTGGTGTCTACCTTCCCTCTCAATGCCTGTTCCATGCTACAGACCTTATTATACTATCAGCTGTCCTGTAATAGCATACATGACAAGTATTCCTGGTGTGTAATGTGGCAGTCCATGTCCATGTACTGCACAATCCCAAAGGGAGGTACTGCTGTATGAACAACCCCACAATCACACATTTGCATACATGGCCACCCACACAAACACACATACATGCACAGACGCATCCTACATGCATCAACCTCCCTCCACTTCACCAGAGTGACCCTACAGACAAACTAACTACCCACCAGAATGCACACACACATGCACACACACACACACACACACACACACACACACACACACACACACACACACACAGGTGAGGTTGCACAATGATAGTAAGCACCATCCTCCTATTACCCATCTTTCAACTTGCATAACATATGGTATACAACAGCATGCAGTGCCGCTATAGTCAATCCATGCTAGCAACAGTATACATGTGTGTGATGCATGTGCTGTTTCACTAGGTGATGCCCCTACCCCTGGATACCACTGCAGCCATGTACACGGTATTGCTGTGCACCTTTTCCGCACACTGCCATGTTGTGTGCACCACACCTCACAGGTGTACAACTCATTGCTGAATGTGTAGTACTGTGTCAGTTATGTCAGCTTCAATGCTCACAGCCCCTATGTTTTTTAGCTACACATACCTGGGATGATATGTGGACAGATGTCATTTGTGAATGCCTGATGTCTGGTTTACAGCTCTCAACATCAGTGGACCATGTATGACCAATCCAATACTATTACAATGACAACCATCAGAGATGCAATGGCTATAGGGGGGTGTACACACCCTTATTGATATGACACACCCTTCCTTGATCTGTCATGGGACCACATCACTGCATATATTAACAGTACATGAGCCCGATATGTGACATATGTCCTGTACTTTCACATGCAGTGTATACAGAATGAGTTAGGTGTGCAGATGCTGACCATGATGCATACACTCCGTGTGGGCATATGTGTGCACACCCTAATCATGACGGTTTGTTGTGCCTATTGTTATGTGTACAACAGAAGTCACTACTCCTGGCAGGGATATACTAGTATGAGCCATCTGTGTTTGCCAGTGTATGTTAAGTCTGCTCTACACATTTCCCCCTAATCGGCATGATTGAAAGGTCTACTCATGTGCACATCCCTTGGTGTTCACACATTGCCGTCACTATTGCTGTGGGGGTAGGGTTACATCTGCCACAGTTCCTGAACCTGACTATGTGCAGATACTGCCATTCTTAGCATCCTTAGGATCCCTGCTGCAGTGCACTGGTGTCTCATGCTGACACCCCCCCCCCCACATTCAGCCTTTTTGCAGATGCTTGACAAGTAAGGCCTACACATGTGTGTCAGTTTACAGTGTCCCATACACTGGACACCACATGCTACAGCCTAGTCCCAGATGAAAATGTGGACAACGGTAATATGTTATGCCATAGTGTAACTCTGCAACAGTTGCCATTGTCATACAGGTATATACACTAGTGTTGCACTATATACGGGTGTTGTTCCAAACACTTGCCTACTGTAGGCCATGTCTCCACCATTATTTTATTCCTTGTGGACACATTCTGCAATGACAAGATGTTAGTTATCTTGCAGATGTCTGACATACCATATGAATACTCCATCATGGTCACCACTGTGATGCCATGCATTTAACTCATTAACCCCGACTACCATCTCATGGCACCTCTGTGCTTAACACGAGCACGCAGTGAGATGGTAGGAATTGCATATGGTTACAACCGAGTGCCTTCTCCCAACGCTAGAACCTTTCTAGGCCTATTTTAGCTCCACTCATGAAAATTAAGTTGAAAAGGTAACTGAACTTTGTCAGTTACCTTGTCAACTTATGTTTCAGCATGGAGTTTCATGTTGTTCATATATGATTTTAAAGAGAAAATCGGCTTGCAATGCACCCTGTATTTTCCTCTCAACAGCAAGCCGATTTAGTATGATTTTCCTCAAGCAACTGGTGTTAACCAATAGCAGTCACCCTTTCTTAACACCTCCACCCCCCGACACTGTTCTTTCCAAGTATATAGAGGGTCCTACAGTAGATATCCCCTTTCTTTTTCTGCCTTTGTGGAATTTACTACTGTATTCCTCTGTTTATCGTGCTGTTTGGGTTGTGTCACGTCTGGAAAGAAAAAAGCTGCAACGGAGATTGAGTTGTCTTTTCATTTGTGAGCCTGCCTAATTCCTCAGTAAGGTAAGCTAAGATAGTATCATTCTATAGCTGTGCACTGTTTTTTTTTTTTTTTTTTTTTAATAAAAGTTTTTTCTGGAGAATGACTGGCATACTTTGTAATATAGCTCTTTCAAAGTTTGTACGAGTTATATTTAAAACCTCTAGTTTTGTCCAGCTTCCTTGCTTTAGGACGATGCGAGGTCTGCTTAAAAGAAATAAATTAACCCAGTTAATAAATGTTATGACCCCTTTCACTGCCTTCACTTTTTGTTTATTTGTTTTTCATCGACTGCTCCATTTCAGTTTCAGATCACAGAATTACAGATTGTGCGTGATATGACATGCATTACATTAAAAAAAAAAACGGCTTTTGTGATAGCTGGATACGGCTCGAAGGAATTATTACAGCTCTTCCCTTCATATGTGTGTGTAAAATGTTTTCTGGGCTTGATATTCATAAAACAATAAGTTTTGTCCAGCTTCCTTGCTCTAAGACATAGTGAGGTCTGCTTAAAAAAAAATAATCCAGTTAATAAGTATTACAGCCCATTTCCCTGCCTTCACTTTTTTTTTTTTTTTGTGCTCCGGTTCAGTTTCAGATCACAGAATTACAGATAGCGGGTGATATTACATGCTTCTGTGATATCCGGATATGGCTTGGAGGTATGATTACAGATCTTCCGTGCATATCTGTTTGTGAAATGTTTGGTGGGCTTGGTATTGATAAAACAAAAAGTAAGTTTTGTCCAGCTTCTTTGCTGTAAGACGTTGTGAGGTCTGCTTAAAAAAAAAAAAAATCCAGTCAATAATTATTATGTCCCCTTCCCTGCCTTCATGTTTTTTTTTTTTTTTATTTGTGGCATGGATGTAAACAGTGAGAGTTTCATAACAGGAGCAAAAGGTGCAATCTGACTATGAAGTAAAATTGCTATAAATGCTACTGGCATATAAAGCCTTGTTTAAGCATCTACACTCCATTTTGGAAAGATGAAATACATGGATTCTCCTTAGAATGGGTGACAATATTTCAAGACTGATTATAGGGACTTAATTAATATTTCTGTTGAAGGTTTCTCTCGTGGATTGTGCACCAACCACTCTGTTAATCCAACCGCAGTTATCTTCAGTGGTACTTGCCTAATAATATGGAATATTCATATAAGAAGGGCATTATTAAACATCAAGTGTAATTTTGCAACTGGCCCACATGGTCTAAACATTTTTTTTCCCTGAAGGGATTTGCAGTGGAATTATTGCCATACTTAAAGCAATGCCACATCAACATGGCCTAACTGACATCAGCCTACAGGTAAAACTGCCCAGATACATCATGCAGAGTGTACTGGGAAGGACAGATGTCAACATCTAAGTGCACCATCCCAAGAGTGAACATACTCCACTGCTACTAGCTACCCCAGATGAGGTAAATGTCATTTTGGTGAAATGCTTCATGTTGGTGCTCGTGCGTATGGCACCATTTTATTGCAGGGGTCCCCTTGGGTGATTGCTTCCTTTTGATGCATGTTCTTACCAGGAACTGTTACTGATGGGTTGTTTGGTGAAATAGTTAATTCTGGTGCATGTGTATACTTCAAATTTTATTGTCGCAGTCCCTGGGGTGAATGCTGGAATTTGGTGCATGTTCTTACCAGGAACTTTCTGATGGGTTGTTTGGGAAAATATTTCAGTCTGGTCTTTGTGCATACTTCTGCATTTTATTGTAGGGATCCCCTTGAGTGAATGCTTCATTTTGGTGCATGTTCATACCAAGAACTGTTACTGAATGGTTGTTTGCAGAAATATTTCAGTCTGGTCTTTGTGCATACTTCTACATTTTATTGTAGGGATTCCTTGGGTGAATGCTTCATTTTGGTGCATGTTCGTACCAGGAACTATTACTGAATGGTCGTTTGGGGAAATATTTCATTCGGGTCTTAGTGCATATTTCAACATTTTATTATAGGTGCCCCTTGGGTGAATGCTTCAATTTGGTGTATGTATGTATATATATATATATATATATATATATATATATATATATATATGAGGAACTGTTACAGAAGTGTGATTTTGGTGAAATGCTTCATGTTGGTGCTTGTGTGTACTGCAACATTTTATTGCAGGGGTATCCTTGGGTGATTGCTTCATTTTGGTGCATGCTCTTACCAGGAACTGTTACTGAAGGGTTGTTTGGGGAAATAGTTACTTCTGGTACTTGTGCATACTTCAACATTTTATTGTCTTGGTCCCTTGGGTGAATGCTTCAATTTGGTGCATGTTCTTACCAGGATCTGTTACTGACATTTTTCTGGGGAAAATATTTCATTCTGGTGCTTGTGCATGCTTCTGCACTTTATTGTAGGGATCCCTTGGGTGAATGCTTCAATTTGGTGTATCACCAGGAAACCACTACACCATCTGGTGACATATGTAAATCCCATTCACAATACAGAAATTCCAGTTAGAACAACAGGACATAATCTGTGGATATAAGATGAGTGGCTTAGGGCAGGTACAAAGAAGTATTACTTTACAGAAGGGGTAGCGAATTATTTTAATGACCTTCCTAATGCAGTAGTGGGATAAAAAATGAATAATTCAAGGATACATGAGATAAACATATAGCGATCTTTATAAGAACTAGACGTAGGTGAGTGGACAGATAATGAGCTGTTAGATAAGCAAAATATGTAGCCTGTGTATCAAAGTGGCAAGCTAGGATGGCCAAATAGTCATATATGTGATTAAAATATGCCTCTAGTTTATAGAGAAAGGGCCTGCAATATTCACCATCCTAAACTTGTTGCAAACTGAAACATTCATAAAAGCCATATAATAATTACAGAAAAAAAGCTTGTTCTTGCATTTAATGTATATGTGTGCTACAGATATACTGTTAATGAATACAGATTTTCCATTCCTAAAAGTTATCTATAAGAGCTGGCCCTAAGTATGTGGCTGCTTATTCTTTGCATAGAGGCAGCTGATTTCAAGAGGCTGCCAGTATCCACCATTACACTCTCTGCCATCACATGCCACTTATGCCCTCCTCAAGCATGTTACAGGCACTCGTCTGTAGCATGCCTCCTCATGGCCGTGGCATAATGTTTGCTGGCTCAATGTCTGACCTTTCCTAGTAAGCAAATGTTACACCCCAAAAGAGGTGCAACCTATATTGCAATTATTTGCTTTACTTATATAATATTTCGAGTTCAGTGTTTGTGAAATGTTCAGTGAGACCTGCAGGAAGTAGGAGGTATGGTATGTTATGCTAGTCTCTTCTTGGTGAAAACCGTAAAATCAGTGAGAGGCTTTGTGGAGTGAAAGTGTGAGTCTTGCAGAAGTAAATGTTGGTAAATTTTTAAACACTCCCTGGAGTTTCTATTCCATAGGCTAATGTTTGGTATTTCATAAGTACTGACAAGACTATTGCACAAGGCTGATACCCGATATCTTTTAACTGTATCATGTAACTACTTTATGTGTAAGTCAAAACTGCTACGTAATGTGGAGCTTTTCTTCCCAGGCCTCCTCTGAAAACGTGTTTTATCACCGTTAGACTTTCCCACAAAGACAGATAAAGAAATAAGTAAGCAAGTAAGTAATTGAAAGATTGGAAAGCACTGTAGAAGAAATGTGATCATGCAGTTTACGTTTCATAATGGGCCTTATAAGGGAAGAATACAGGGATGTTATGACCACCCTTGGGTTCTGGGGTTGTGTTCATCTTTTTCCACCACTCAGGATATGACATCATTTTTGGAAGCTCCTGTGCTCAAGACTACACGTTAGTTCTGGTACATGCCATAATGTCAAACATCATTTGCCTGTGTGTGCCTAACCCAGACCACTCAATTTTTTTTGTCATCTTCCACAGTTCTGATCATGATCCTATACCATTTGCTTGGTAAAGTTCCTGTGTTCATTGCCTACATACATCATCAATCCAAGCAGGGTATTCAATCTGTTTCATGGAGCTACCTTATATTTTGGGAATTTTTCTTGGGTTTGTCAGTCATGTTTGGAATTTAGGTGGGAGGAGGGGCTCTATAATATCTAAGTGTTATAGTATTTTACTGAATTACTAAGGTCTTCCTCTTACTGATGACAATGAGTCTGTGTTACCTAACAGCTGCACAAGGTAATATAATGAATGCCTACTCAACAGGTTATGTTTGAGGCCTACTATAGATCCTTGTAACCAATAGTTATTGTCAAGAATGTAGAGAAATTATTTCACCATTTAATTTCTTCTGCACCAAGTAGTTATGGAGCTATTGTAGTGGTGAATTAGTGAACCCTAAGGATGGCAGTTTATGTAAGTGTTTCTGATGGGAGAGAGTATGAAAGCTTTTGATGAATCTAGAAAAATGGGGGGGGGGGTAAGAGGCTTCAAGCATGTCTGTGGGTGTTGACAGTAACAAACAGTAGGCTGAAAGTGCGTACTGAGAATTTTGTACAGATCAAGTTACATTTAAAAACTGCAAACAAAGATTGTTGAAATTAGAATTTTAATTACAACTGTTTTCAAAATGTAGAGATTTTCTAGTTTTGGCAAATGAATTATTTCTCCACAATTTGTGCATGAGACAATTCCTTTATGTTCACAATCATCTCAGTGCATTGGTGAGTTGTGCTTTTGAGATTACAAATGCAACAAAAAAGGCCTTGTGATTACCTTTTGGCTTAGGTAGCTATTTTAGCCTCACACTTGGCTTTGTGGCAAATGTTTCATTTTAGTTCTTGTGTATACTCAGATATACTACTGAAGGGGTCATTGGGAGTAATCTGTCATTTTGTTCCTTCTGCATACTTGGAAGGGCTGCTGAAGGATTTATTGATGGTAATGTTGCATTACATATGGTTACATTACATAGAATACAGCACAGAAATGTAATTATACTGTAATATGCCAGCATATAAGACATCAGCTATACCACTGACTAATTAATGGTGTAATGTAAAATAAGCAGACAAGAAATCACTTCTGCTTGTATTATTCTATTTGTGATTAGTAGTTGCATGAGTGAGATAAAAGTTATCACTTGTTGACAACTGCCAGCATGGAGCTACCATATGTTTTGCGTATTTTTCCTGGCTTTGTCAGTCATGTGTGGAATTTAGGTGGGAGGAAGGGCTCAGTAATATGTAAGTGTTATACTATTTTACTGAATTACTCAGGTGTTCTCCTTACTGATAATGAGTATGTGTTACACAACAGCTGCACAAGGTAATATAATGAATGCCTAGTCAACAGGTTATGTGCTGCAATTATCACCTTTGTCTGAGCATGCATAACTTTGCAGTACTGAAAGGAAGGTCATTATCACATTAGCAATAAGTGCAGTTACAATACAGCAGTGAGTTATTATCACTTTTCTGGTAAAAGTCTCAGCTGCTGTCACTGTTACTCACATAAGTAGAAGTCATTATCACTTTGACGAATGCACAAACCAGATTGTGTTTTTTCTCTATTTGTAGTCATTGCAAGCCACTCCCTCCATTCTTCATCAACTAGCTATCCTCCAAAACCTCTGTTTTTCCTGTATGTATATATATATATATATATATATATATATATATATATATATATGTGCATATGTGTGTGGATATCAATATATATGTATGTACATAATGTACTTGCACATATACACATGAATATCAGTATGGCAGTGGCCTCCCTTGGGTGATAGGGTGATGCATCTGCATACATTGTCTGTAGTTCATTTAGAGGGGATTTACATGTGTCCTTTCTGTGCATACATTGTTTGTAGTTCATTTAGAGGGGATTTACATGTGCCCTTTCTGTGCCCCCTTGTCAGATACTGGCCAAGCCCTTATGCACCAAGGTCAGGAAGGTTTCTCTTCAGAATGTGTTAAGTAATACCTCATTTGAAGACAGTACTGATAGTTCTAACATGGTAAAAGAATGGTGCCTGTATGTTGTACTCATGTGCAGATATCAAAGTTTGCTTCAGACTTAGGTTATGGAAATTATGATTTTTTTCATATTTTTGACTTTTGGTAAATAACTTTGCAAGGGAAATCTGACTGTGCTAAGTAATACCTCATTTTGAAAACAGTATTGATAGTTCTAACATGGGAAAAGAATGGTGTCTGAATGTGGTACTCATATGCAGATATTAAAGTTTGTTTCGGACATGGGTTATGAAAATTATGATTTTTTTTCATATTTTGGTAAATAACTTTACAAGGGAGCATCAGAATGTGCCAAGTAATACCTCATTGTGAAGACAGTATTGATAGTTCTAACATGGGAAAAGAATAATGCCTGTATGTTTGACACATGTGCATATATCAAAGTTTGTTTTGGACTTAGGTTATGGAAATTATGATTTTATTTTCATATTTTGGTAGATAACTTTTCAAGGGAGCATCTGAATGTGCCAAGTAATACCTCATTTTGAAGACAGTATTGCTGGTTCCAACATGGTAAAAGAATAGTGCCTGTATGTTGTACTTATGTGCAGATATCAAAGTTTGTTTGGAATTAGGTTATGGAAATTATGATTTTTTTTTCATATTTTGGTAAATAACTTTGCAAGGGAGCATGTCGGTGTGCCAAGTAATACCTCATTTTGAAGACAGTGTTACTCCTTACAACATGGTAAAAGAACTGTGTCTGTGCACTCTACACATGTACAGATATCACAGTTTGCTTAATCTTGTACGATTATGAAAATTATACATTTACAATACTTTTCATTATTATGCCCATATTTTTGCAAGGGAGCATGGTGATCACACAAATGATGCATCATTTTGAAGCTGACATTCAGATGCACAACTTCTATACTGATATGTAGGCTCTGTCTGTTACAGCTGATGAGATATTATGCTTTGTTTATTTATCACTTATGAAAAATAATATATTAATCATATTTCTGTGAATATCTCAAGAAAGGAACATCACACAGTAATGGTTAAGATATCATTTTAAAGCTGACATTCATACTAATAAATTACATTCAAATTGTATGGGTCTACATGGTACATTGACCAAGATATTATGCTTTGTTTTTCCAAAAACATAAAAATATGCACGATATCAGCATTCCTTGCCAAATATTTAATAATGAATTTGATATACACTATCAACATTTACACTGTCTGCTGAACAACTTTCGCGGTTACATTTTTAGTCTGGCTCTTATAGTTAAAGAGTTATGAACATTTGTTTTCTGTATGATATTACAAATGGATTTTCTGAAAATGAGCTCAGGCTGCACTGTTGTTCCTATGGTGGAATTAAGCAGGCAGCTTTTCCTGAACTGCTCCAGAGTGAATGAGGTAACAGCAACAATAAGTGCACATCTACAGCATGCATTCTGGGTAGGTGTGTTAGATGTGTGCATGGAATATACCATAGCCATTACATGCCCGGTGTATTAGCAAGCATCTATATAAACTATACTCACCAGCTACAGGCTGCTGCCTTGGTGGTATACCAGAGGGACCTACATAAGAGGGTGAGAGATGCAAAGTCAGTGGCCGCACCTGTGGCATTGCTACAGGTGGGTGCAGCATTACAATACATCAACAGTACATGTCCACAATGCTACCACATATGCACATCTGTTTCACTACTATGCAGCAACAAACTATATTTATGACATGTCAGATATGCATGATCTACCTATACAGATGCAGGTGTATATGCAACAGTGGTCTACTGATGTGCCTTGTTACCTTACCTGCACGCTCCTCAGCCAGTGTGTGGGTAGCACCCACCTCCACAAAGGTCTCCGGCAGTTGGTGGCTATGAGGATGGGTAGGTGCCACAAGGCTGGCTAGGAGCTCCTACACATGTGTCGGGGGGGGAATGGATGGCATGGCCCCCCCCCGTTGCAAGGTGATCCCTTCAGACTGCAGCAGCACACCGACCGGCATTGTGAAGCAGGTCAGAACAATGATTCCTGACCTGCTCATAACTGCGGTTGTGCAGTCTGACATCATTGACCCTGTGGACTAGGTCATTCCACAGGGCAGTCTGCTCCTGCTGATCATTGGTGGCCCATTCAAACAAGATAGGGTAGTGTGGTATTAGGTGGTTTACCACAATGTCTTTCTCAGCAGCTTAGTAAGCCGGAACCCTTCCATGGGACATCTTGCCTGAAAGACATAACGATTGACACAGGTGTGAGCAAGTCATGCAGGAAGGCTACCACAGTTCTTAATAAACATCACTGTCACCCCCCACCATATCGGAGACAACAAACTATACACACAACTCAACAGGTATTGCTACAGCTTACCCACCAGTAGGGCAGATATTGTATTATATCACACTTTGTCCACTGTGTTTGTAGCCATGTTCCCTGTGTGGACACTATCATTGCTGGCCTGTTACAGACTATTCACCTGCATGCCATTGTCAGGGCCACTATGGTTCCATATATGCCTGTAGTATGCTTGCTATGTGGTTGCTGCACATCTGACATTTTGTGTTATTGTGGATATCTATGCATGCTGTAGGACATGTTCCAGGATTGTGTAGACTATTACTATCCACATATGTTCTATAACAATGCCACAATAGCATGTATATATACTATTGGCCAGCAGAACCACCTCTCCAAGCTCATCTGCCCATGTTACCTGGCCACATCACATATGAGACCAACCCTGGGGCCTCCTCATATACTGGTCCAGCAATACCTTTAGGTGGAACCAACTCAGGGGATGTTCTCCACCCTGGGGGCATACACAGACATGATCTTGTCCCCCAACGTCAGGTCCAGGGTCTGTTCTATAATGGGCTCCGCAGACACATGGGATGTGCTACATCATTTTGAGAAACCAAGTACACATTCACAGGGTCTACATGCTCCTTCTGCTCAGCCTCCATGCCAGGCACCTTTGGGACATGGACTGCTGTTGTGAGTAGCAGTGGGTGGGAGGCTTGCTCCCATTATGTCCATACTGGGGCCCATGGGGTGAACACATCAAACACCACACACACAATCCAGGGTGTTTACCCACCACATGTGTCACATACCACCCCTGTATGCTGTCCTCTATATCTTCCAACCCTGACCATCTCCACAACTATACCTACCATACTTCCCCATGTTCTCATTCCATATTTCACAGATAAGGGCAATGTGGTCCAAGAAGTGGTTCACATATGACATACCTATCCATGTTACACACACTGACAGCTGTAGATAACTGTGTGTATTGCAATGTGTGCTGTTCCCTCACACATAGCATGCAGCACTGTGGTGGTAATATAGGGGACATGTATTTACATACATATATGTGTGTGTGTGTGTTTGTATATATGTAGACATGTGCATATAGGTGTGTGTATATATATATATATATATATATATATATATATGTGTGTGTGTGTGTGTGTGTGTGTGTGTGTGTGTGTGTGTGTGTGTGTGTGTGTGTGTGTGTGTGTGTGTAGATATATATGAAGTTGTATATATGTATTTATATATATATATATATATATATATATATATATATATGTCTACACATTATCATCTGTATATTTGTGGACATACATGT
>NC_056728.1:1926634890-1926717390 GCF_019279795.1 Protopterus annectens | reverse complement strand
TAGACATATATATCTATACATGGATGCATATGTATGTATATATGTTTATATATATATATATATATATATATATATATATATATATATATATATATATATATATATATATATATATATATACATATTATATGCATGTATGCATGTATGTATATATATATATATATATATATATATATATATATATATATATATATATATATATTTATATCTACATATATAGATATGTTATATCTATTTCATAGATATGTTATATCTATTTAGATATAAATAGATATACACACACATACATCTACATGTTTAAATACATTTCCTGTACTGTTGAATGACTGGGCTGGATGATATGTTTGTGAAAACATCAGGGTTATGTATATCTGACATGGCTTAGTGGTAAATCACTTTTGCTATGGTGTGCAGGGTCCTGCGTTCGTGCCTGGCAAAGGCTGTTTATTTTGTTGCTGGGCAGAACAAGGGGCATTGGATACAGACTGATTAAGGCACTTTAAAGCAGTTCTAAGTGGGTTTGCGCGGGTTTGCATGGCGGTAAGCACTGCTAACTTCCGGTTACAGTTTTTCATACTCAGCTTCTAAATTGCTTAACCTGTGTAGGCAATGCTTACCCCCACACAAACAAGCCTAAACACGCTTACTGCTGGTTAAAAGTGCTTACTCCCGCTTACCCCATGTTAATTTCTTTAAAAGAAAAGAAAAAAAAGTTGATAGGAAAGTGGTGAAAAAGGGGCACAAAGATGGAAAGACAGTGGGGAAAATAGCTACGGATGTGCAGGAGGGTGTAGGGAAGGTCCATAGCTGCCCATTTCTTCTACAGCAACAGCTGTGCATATACACTGAATTTGGAGGTAGATTTGGACACTCAAACCTTTGAGAGAGAGGTGAGGACAACAATAATATGTTGTGATGCCAATTAGACGAGATTACATGTGTCCAGTGGATACGTGTTCAAAATGGACAGTTATGTATGGAGCGATTTTTTTTTTTGGGAACAGATTGCCCCCTTTTTTTTCAGGTGAGAATGGGATGTTGGGGAGGGATAGCAGGTATATTTGGGGAGGTAGTTTGGGTAGGTTAACAGACAAGACAAACAAGATGCATACAGGGGTGGTATATGACAGATGTGGGGGGGGTAAACACATTGATGGGGAGGGGTACTGGAAAATCAGAAGCCCATGAGCCCCCCTAGTGGACACAGTGAGACTGAGGTCCCCACCCATGGGCAGTCACCACTGCACCTTCACAGCCCCGAAGATTGTTGTGCTGGGGGCTGAGTCGGAGAACTAGGCTGACCCTTTAGTTGCAACATGCGGCCCTTGAGCTGGCGTAGCAGATCTCCAAACTAGTGCTTTAGCTCACTACGCACCATGACCCAGACCTGGCGATGGGTGACAGGTTCCTGTCCATGCCCACTTCCAGTGGGGCGAGCCCCATCCCTTGAGGCGGTTCCACCTGAAGGTGGTGCAGGATCAATGGACGAGGAGGTCCCGGTTTGGGCCCTAGATGTGCTGGTGCTTGGTGACATGGCCAGCTGAGGAGGGACAGGTGGGTCCGCTAGGACCCACATTCCCATATGTACTATGGTGTTTATGGTTTATCAACATGTGCGGGTTAGTAATAGTCAACACACTCCAGGATTAGGTATAACAGCATGCATAGATATTCCCATTAACCCAGACACTAGATATGGAACAGTTGCAGAGCAAATAGAACACATGCATGACCACAGTGGTACTAACCACAGCATGCAGGTACATTGATGGCACCATGCCACCAATGTTGGGGTATTTCAACATAGCACATGCATAGAAACAGATTTAAATAATCATGAAACAATAAGACATATGTCCCACATGACAGTGAAGTCATCACGTCCCAGTTGAGGTGGGTATTTAGTGTATTGTTGGAGATATGGTGGTGGGGGGGGATGTTTATTAACAACTAGTATATTCCTGTAGTTTGCATTACTTTCCTAGTCAGTGCTGCTATCTGTATCTTACAGGTATTACTACATTACCCTATTGCCTTAGTTTGGACAGTGATATGGCTGTCGACAACTATATCCATGGACTGGTTTTATCTGCAGTATACACCTCTTACCTGGTATACCTGTGGAGGAATTGTTAACACTAACTGTTTCTACACACACTTCCAGATTCCAGGTTGATGTTATGCACATACCTGTCCATCTCTTTTTGCACAGACTCTGGCCATGTCTTGACCACATGCAGGTGTACCGGAACATATGTAGACTATTGCCCTCTTCAACCTTTAGTGACTTACAACAGTCTTATACAGGATTTCCTAGAAAGTTATATTATGTAGCACAGTGTGGATGACAGTGATGAGTGATACCTTATTATTCAGAGCAACTGCAACACTCACAATGCCATACAATACCAGAGTAAATAGTACCAGTACAGGGTACTGATCTTTTATTTCTAGGCACAGTGTTCATATCTGACGGACCTGTGGTAGCAATGTTTGTTAGCACTATCTGAATGTTACCACACAAAGTACCAGATTTCAAATTAGTATTATGCACTTATATCTTACTCTGTTACTGTGCACACTCTGGTCACAGCTTGACAACATGGGGGTGTAGATGGGACATACTTGGCCTAATACTCACATAACATTTTGGGGAGTTGCTAGTGTGACAGGTTAGTTGTTGTAGATGTGTGACAATCAGTTCTATTTCCTGTCTGCTGCCTATACATCTGGGATCACCCCACTGATTTTCCAGGGGGACAGGGTGACAGGCAGCAGATATGGGCCAATATACTGGACATTCTGGACATATCTGTGCAGTTGTGGGGTATGATTCCATATGCAGCCTACTTCCACTCCCAGGATTCAGACCATGGCTGTGTCTGTTAACACTAAACCACTGTCCATCACAGTTGTGTGTGCTTTAAGTATATTGCTGTATATCTCGTATCTGATTTCTGTGTAAAATTCTTCTGTGGTTTTACATTCTGACCTTGTATTACATCACTCTTATACAGGATCTCCTAGACAGTTATATTATGTGGCAGAGTGTGGGTGACAGTGATGAGTAATACCTCATTATTCAGAGCAACTGCAACACTAACAATGCCATACAATACCAAAGTAAACAGTACCAGTACAGGGTATCACTCTTTTATTTCTGGGCACAGTGTTCATATCTGATGGACCTGTGGGAGCAATGTCTGTTAACACTACCTGACTGTTGCCACACAAAGTACCAGTTTTACATTAGTATTATGCACTTACATCTCACTCTGTTACTGTACACACTCTGGTCACAGCTTGGCAACATGGGGGTGTAGATAGGACATACTCTTATAACAGTTTGGGGAGTTGCTAGAGGGGCAGGGTTGTTATTATAGATGTTTGACAATCAGTTGTATTTCTTCTTTGCAGCCTATATGTCTTGGGTCATCCCACTGATTTCCCAGGGGGACACAGTGACAGGCAGCAGATATGGGCCAATTTACTGAACATTCTGGACATATCTGTACAGTTGTGGGGTATCATTCTGTACACAGACTACTACCACTCCCAGGATTTGAACTATGGTTGTGTGTGCTAAAAATACAGCAGTTCACGTCTCATTTGTGTGTGCTATTTGGATTTTGTTGTCCGTTTTTTCACTGTTTTCTGTCTATGTCTCTTCCAGTTGTATTAGCCGACCTCTGGGGATTACACCAGTCATATACAGACATTCCTACACCTTTTTATTTATGTTGCACAGTGTGGGTAACAGTGCTTAATACAACAGTACTGTTAAGTGATTGCAATTCTACATTACCATATGATACCAGAGTAAACACATGCAGTACAGCAGTTAGAACTTCATTGTCAGGCTATTATGCTTTTATTTACATACAACCTATATGATACTCTTCCTGCCATATCCTCTGGTGTATGTAGTACTTGCCTTAAACAATACAAGTTTTCAACAGGCAATTGACTTACTAATACAGTTAGATTTATTTCCTATGACAGTACATGCAAGAGTATTACTAACCTGCCTCGCGTCTCAACCTCTCCAAGCAACAGCCATGGGCCTCTTGGTTCACAGCCTGCTCACTTGCCCCTGTGAAGGACATAAAAGGAATATTTAGCCATACCTCTCCATAATGTACATGACCTGGCAATTATTAAACAGGTAGTGGAGTGATACTTACACGCTACAGGGACCTGCCTGTCCTCTTGTCTCTTGGATCCACTGATCCAAGAGATCCTCCTTTCGCTGCTTCAGGTTGGCATAGTGATGCCTGACCTACTTAACAGTTCAGGGTATGCCAGTGGCACTGGTGATGTCACAGGCGAGACAGTCCCAGGATTCCGCTTTATATTGGGAAACCTGGTACTGGCCCTGCATCAGTCTCTGCTCAAGGTCTTTGACAAGGAGTCCTGCTATGACAATGGACTCCTGGATGCCCCAGAACTGCACCTGAAAGCGCATTCCCTCTCCCATTCCTGACATGGTGCCTGCAAGTGGAAGCTACAACCAGTTATGTGATGTATTCCCACCTGTTGGGTTTCAGTAGGGCCAATTTTCCAAACTTTACCATGACTGAACGGTTTTGAAAATGTTAAGCTATGGGCAAACCTGCTTACCTAAGGTTGGCATTGTTTAAAGGAGTATACCAATGGGCAAATTTAGTTAGCTGGCCTATACATTGCTTACACCTAATAAGCTTAGCACTGCTTAATATTTACTTTGCATTATATTTACATTTTGGCATTGATTTATTATTCATTACATGTTATATATATATGTCTGGTATCCATGATTCATGTCTACATACACAGTATGGGGTCCTTGTGTTTAATAGAGGACAACACTCTATTATAATTACACCTCACATCTGGGCTTACATCAGTACTCCAGTTCACATGCTTATGTTACGTAGTAGGTGTATATAGAGTCCATTCACATGTTCAGTTTGGTTTTACTATAGTGAGGATTAGTTTGGTGATACCTCAACCTTATGTACTGCTGTGATGGCTTGGTGATTAACTACTGTAACTATAGGGTCCTGGGTTCCAAACCTATGAAGGCTGTTTTTTGTTGTTCCTGGGCAGAACAGCGGCTGTTGGATACAGAGTGATTAAGGCACTTTTGAGAACTTGTAAGCAGGTTTGCATGAGGGTAAGCAATGTTAACCTTCGGTTAAATATGCTTGCAGAGAGTTAGCTTCAATATTGTTTAACCTGTGTGTGCATTGCTTACCCCCATGCAAATGGGCTTAAACCCACTTACTAGTGCTTACATATGCTTACTCCCACTTACTACTGCTTAATAGTGCTTATACTTGCTTACCAGTGCTTACTCCCGCTTACCATTGCACTAATTTAGATAGTAATGTCTAATGGTTCTTGGGAAGATGGGGGATTTGGAAGCTGTATGGAGTTATCATTCATTACACATTTTACCTTCCATTTGTATCCCTGAATCCTGTGTACATGTACTGTATGAGGCACATGTAATATCTGTGGAGTTTGCAACATTATGACACTGACACCTCACATCTGTATTTAATGCAGTACTCCAGCTCACAAATATATGTTATGTAGTAGGTTATGCAACTAAAATGTTGGTCATAAAGTAATTTGACATGGAAACTGGAATGTGCTGCAGTGGGACTCGAACTGGGAATGACTGCTCGTCAGGTGAATGCTCTGACCACTACATTATTGCTGTACTGCTTTATTTGCATATATCTTGCTTTTTATCCTCTTCTGCCATTTAAGCTGCATTAACTGTAGCTAAGCAATGGGCAAACCTGCGCACCTACAGTTACATTTAATCTGCTTCATAAAAAAAATAAAATATCTTTATAGTGTTTGTTTTCACTATTGCTCTTTTACATGTGGGGGATGTTGCTGGGGGTATGCGTACACCTATGAGTGGTCTTGCTCATTCTTTTAGGACTTGTCTGCTGTTCGTCATTGCAGGGGTATGTATATTCTGAGAGATCTGCTATCAGATATGCCCCCTGCACTCTTACACGCTCCGTGCAAGATTAGGAGCTCAGGCAGCGCGCTTCATTAATATGCATGTTGCGCTGCCGTCCTACTCCTAAATGGTCGCTTCCATGCAGGAGTAAGCTAGTCCTACATGGGAGAATAGTAAATCTGGGGGATAACCTTTTGATTAGTTACAACACTAGTATTTTTTGGCAAACAAGATACATTTTTGTTCATAAATTCTGCAATATAAAAATCATCTACAGTCAGACCTTGGGTACTAATGCTAGTGTATGTGTATAGGCCATTGTCTACCAAAGATATATCATATTTAACATTTTTTGTAACCCACACCCTTTATAATATAAATCTAATGAAATATATTTTCAGCAAAGAATTTCTGAAGAATGATCTCAGGAAGAAAATGGTTTCCTGGCTCAGTTGCTCTCAGGAAGCATTGGCCTCCTGCTGCTCAGGATTCAATGAATTAGCCTTTGGCTACTAAGACAATCTGGTCTACACAAATGTCTCCACTTCTTGTTCCTTCATTGGTCCATTCTTCATCTCTGGTTATTTTAGAACTCAGATTCCACCCAGATCCTGCACCCTCTGGGCAGATATAACCAGTATCTTTGGTTCTGGAGGTATTAGTCCTGAGGATTTGGGATGGTGACTTTGATTCCATTGTCAGAGTCATTGCGCTCAGCTCCACTGGTTGCATCTGAGTTGTCCACCTTTAAGTCCTCATTTCTGATTTCCTCATCTGGGCCTTCCATCTTTGTGGCTTTAGGGGTCCTCCATGAGTGGTGTGTGCTTCTGTGAAGGGAGGACTGAATGCAAAGGATGGAGCAGTATTTTTGGATATGATGGAGGTTGGTTTGGTCTTTCAGATTCTGGGATTCACAGACCCCATGGGTCGCAGTTCCACTACTTGATCCTCTTGCTCTCTTGTCTTATTCTTATAAGACATCCTTTGGTCAGAGTTGGTCTGTAGGCCTAAAGGCATCTACTCAGAGGAAGCTTCAGTCCTCTGAGGAAACATGTGACACCTCCCTCATGATGATACTGATTCAGAGGGGTGAGAGGGATTTTCACAGTTCTTTCTGGAGGATGCCACATTTGGTGACATACTAGAATGAATGCACCAGAGGGGAGCCTGGCCTATTGACTCCTCTCCCTCAGGATGAGGCAGTACTATTTGCGGCCAATGGGATGGCACCAGCTCTGTCCTTGGTGGTTCCACTAACTAATAAGTTACTCAACTTAGCAGCTAGGAGATCTTGGCAAACGTTGACACCTGTGAGGCAGTCCCATGCAAGTCAGACAAAATTCTTCAACAACCAGAATATAAGTGGCACTGGCCTAGATCACCCACAGTTCACTCCATCATTGTGATGACAGACAACCAAAGACAGTTTACTGATGACACTGCCTCTATTCATACCCCCCAGTAAAGAGTCCAGGGTGATGGATAGGCTTGGGAAGTGGGTATATGCTTTGGGCACTCTTACACTGAGATCACTAAACAGTGCCACACATATTTACAGGTTTCATACAGATTTGTCCCAACAAGCCCTTTCTGATATAAAAGTCTCATTGAAGACATATTCCACGAAGCAACTGGAAGATACCTTGACTAAAATGTCCAATATCACAGCTCTGTTCATGTGCCTAATATGTAATGTGGCAGACAGAGAGGCCATAATGCACCATGCATGTCTGCTCTAGTATGACTTTGCTGACAAGTTTAAAGCATCTTTAACAAATGCCAATTTAATGAGTCTGTTTGTTTGACCCATCCATTAAAGACAGAATGTAGAAGAGCAAACAAGATGGTAAAATCCTTTCTAATGACAAATTAAAGTTTGAGGGTTGACAGAAATCTTACAAGAAGAACAAAAAAGAACCTTGATCAGTCTGATTTTGGAAGTCCAAATATCTACTTGACTCACCTGCTGACAGAGGCAGCCATGACAGATTTGCCCTTTCAATGGATGCAGGCCCAGAGTTTAAGTTGGTCATCAAAACTAGGGACATCATGGGCTCTTTTTAGACAGGAGGCTACAGCATTAATGTAGGTCTACCTGACTGATTCTCTCTGGAGGCTATGAAAGGTCACTTCTCCATCTTCCCAGCATCTTAGTAGGCCATAACATGAGACAAATGGGTAACAGGATGATACCTGGAGGATAATACATCCCATTTTTGGCAACCTCCTCCCAGCCCAGCATCTCATTGCCAGACATTCCTCTCAGTCACGCACAAGTTGCAGAAAAAGAGGTAACTTCTCTTATTGCCAAAAGAGCCATCTGAGAGATCATACTTGACCACAGAAGGTCAAGATTTTATAGCAAGTTCTTTTTGGTTCTAAAAAGACTCTAGACTGCAGGCCCCATTTTGCACCTCAGCCTCCTGAACAAATTTGTATGCAAGACCCAGTTCAGAATGGTCCCTGCACAATTAATTCTATCCTACCTCAGGTCAAATGAATGTATGTGCTCTCTGGATGTCCAAGACACTTAATTTCACATAAAGATAGCAAAAAGAGTTGAAGAGACTCCTACACTCCTGAATAGGAAGCAATCATTATCAGTTCAGATTTTTACCCTTTGGTCTCACCACAGCCACAGTGTGTTCACCAAATGTATTGCTGTCATAGCAGCTCATCCATGATTTCTAGGATACAAAATCTTCATGTATCCATATGAATGGCAACTGGTTTTCCCCACAATAAAGTCCCTTCTGTAGGACAGAGGCTGCCTTCTTTATCTTTGCTAGTCCCTAGGAATATCAGTGAACCTAAAAAAATCCAATCTCCATCCTGTTCAGAAAATCATATTCTTACGGTTATCTGGGAACCACTCTATTAAAAATCTCTCTTCAAACAGACAGAATTCAAACTTTATAATCTGCAGTTCATTCTCTGTTATATAACCACTCTCCTCCAGCAGCCTTGTTTCTGAAAATGCAAAGCCTGATGACATCATCAATACTAACAGTCCACCATTCTCACTTCCACATGAGCACTCTGCAGTGGAACTTTCAATATCATTAGTTATAGCACATTCATTCCCTGTCCAAGACTATAATCATTACATATTCATGCAAAAAGCATCTGCTGTGAGGGTTGCAGTCTCTAATGGTTCAGGTGGGCACACATATCCATCCTTTACTACCAATAGCAACAAGGACCACAGGCATATTCTGCCATGGTTTGAGGGTATCACTAATGGAAAATGATCCAAGGTCTGTGGATGGACAATGAGGCCAGCCTTCACATAAATGTGTTGGAGATGAGAGGAGTTCTTTGGGTGCTTCAAGAGTTCTAGGCTCAGGATACTCATCCTCAGGGCATGATATTTATCTAAATGAACAACATGATGGTAGTTTAGTAGTAAACACAACCTGCAACAGGTCTTTCACAAGTACAGCAGATGCAAAGGCCAAAAATCCTTGTGAAGACAATAGACCAACAAGCATGGCAAGCACCCCAAATGTGAGATAAAAAAATAATCCAAATTAATTTTTTCATAATGAAGCAACCCAAAATATTAAGACAGCTATATTTCACAACCAGAAACAAGCTGGTTTTGGCATATTAGCCTTCCTCAGTGTATAAGTTTGTTTGATAAGTTTGGTAGTAAAACAAGCAAGGGGAAGCCAGATATTACCCTCCTGTTTCAGGAAGCATTGAGAGTTTGGGAATAAGTGAGAGCTTTACACCACTTTCTGTTAGCAAGACACATCCCTTTGGATCTCAGTTCCCTTGCAGACAGGCTCAAAAGAGCTCTTCCCATACCTCACAAGTGGTGCATCAGCTTCTTCTGTTGATCCAAAATATCTTTCATGGAAAACTATTTTTCTTCTCGCGATTACTTCAGCTTGGGGGAACTCAGAACATCATGCACTATCATCCTCTTTGTCTTCTTACTTGGTGCTGCATAATGATAAGAGCATTTCTGAGAATAAACCCATCCCTTCTTCCTAAGTTGGTTTCTGAACTGAATATTTCACAGCCCATTAATCTGCCAGTTTTTCTTCTGAATTATGCAAAAGTCAGTACATATCACATACCTTGGGTATATGTAGGTAACAGTGCTTCAACATTCATAGAACTCAGTCATTTAGAAAAGATCAGCAGCTATTTACTTCCTTTGCCTTTAACAATCTGGGCAACAACGTTTCTAAAGTATCCCTTTCAAAATGGCTATCAGACTGAATTTCCTCTATTTACACAGCCAACTATAAAACTCTTCTTAATAAATCAAAGGATTATTCTGCTACAGCTGTTGCAACTTCTACTGCCTCAGTTAGGGCCTTTTCAGTATTTACAATACTAAATTTCAACATACTAAATTGTAAACTATAGACATGCACATTTATAACACCAATGACTAACTCTTTCCAGAACTTAAAAACTACTTACGTACCCACTTAACAGAAAGTGGATAATATAAAACCAAACTAGGTGTGGGGGGATGCTATGCCCACACACCCCCACAATGTGTTTGGGGGTGCCCCCACACCACTCCTAACTATATATACTAACTCCAGGATCGCACTACAGTGGGGAAAAGGCCATATACCTTTCACTTACCTTACAGTAGTCTACACAATGCACTGTACGGACACGTACATAAATGCATAGAACTAGCCATACCCAACAGAACCAAGACGCTCTCTTCCAAAAAAAGGAAACCAATCTGGTGGTCCCCTGCCATCAATAAACTCTACAACAGAAGGAAGAAACTGTTGCAGAAAAAGGTGAAGTCCAAAGACTGGAAAAGCTCCCTTATTAGCCTCAACAAAAAGTTGAGATCCCTCATCAAAACCTCTAAAGCCAGCTATGAAGGCAGAATTGTGGCAGACACTAAAAACAACCACAAAGCCTTCTATAGTTATATCAAGAATCTCCATGGCAATACCCAGGTTTGCTCTGAGTTATTGCACAATGGTACCTCATATACTGAGCCAACAGATTTTGCCAACAGACTGGTCAACAGATTCAGTGTCAAATTTACCCCACTCCCCCCCAAAGGGCCAATCATTATACCAGAGGTATGCCAGGCACCCAGCATTACTGCAGCACAGGTTAAAGCTGCATTGTCCAAGGCCAAGAATACAACTTCCATGGGACCCGACAATATCTCTAGATGTGTTCTACATGAACTACAAAGTGAAATGGCACCACATCTGTATGCCCTGTTCAATCACAGCCTCACCTCAGGCTTTGTACCTACCGAATGGCACACTGCTACAGTCATCCATCTCCATAAAAGGGGAGCGACTACATACCCTGGGAATTATCGCCCCATTAGCCTGACAAGTCTGATATGTAAGGCTATGGAGCACATCATCATGGACCTAATTAACAAGGATATAGGGAATCTCCAAACTCTAGATCCCACTCAATTTGGTTTTGCGAAAGGTAGATCATGCCTTCTCAACCTGGTTGACTTCTTTGAGTCATTCACCAGAGCTGTGGATGAAAGCAAGGCAGTTCATATAGCCTACCTCGAGCTGGCCAAGGCCTTTGATACCATTTTCCACTCAGGAGTTATTGATAAACTCAACAAACGAGGCATCAACACCTATATCACTAGGTGGGCTCACAGATACAACCCACAGTGTGAAAGTAGCGGACTCCAAGTCAGACTGCCGAAGAGTCATGAGTGGTGTCCCCCAGGGATCAGTCCTGGGTCCTCTCCTGTTTAGCATATACTTCTCAGATGTCCAGGCCAACATGAAGGAACTCTGGCTGACCAAGTTCATAGATGACTGCAAGCTGGGAGCCATTATTAACTTCCCAAGTGATGTAGACATCCCACAGAAAGGCCTCACTGAGACCAATGACTGATGTCAAAACCATAACCTTAAGCTTAATGCCAAAAAATGCGTCATCATCCCCTCTGGGAAAAATTTATTTCCCACTAATTATCACATTGATGGGAGTCCACTGAACACTGAAGGTGTTTTAAGAGATCTGGGGACACAGGTTAACAGCAATCTCCCCTTCAACCACCGCATTGCCACTGTGGTCAGAAAGTCCTTCTTTGTCGCACATCTCATTACCAAGGGTTTTGCATCCAGGAAGAAAGAGGTCATCATGTCTCTCTACTCTTCCCTCATTAGGCCAATCATCAAGTATAATGCCCCATTTGGCATGTACCTCACTAGACACATGCAACAGCTGGAAAGGCCACAAAAGTACCTCATGAAGAGGATCTTAGGACTTAAACACATGTCCTACGTGAACAGACTAAAAAAACTCCAGCTATTCTCTGTCTCATATCTTCTACTAAGAGGTGATTTCTGCTTAACTTACAAAGCCATATCTGACCCAGCTCTGTTAGAAATGCTACATCTAAAGAAATCGCAATCTCTCTGCACCACATGCTCCAGAGACCTCAACCTCATTACCACAATCAACAGAACATTCTGGAGGGATAGGTTCATAAGCCAGAGACTGCCTATGCTCTGGAATAGACTTCCCAAACATGTCAAGCAGAGCACCTCACTGGCCCTCTTCAAGAAAAATCTTGATGAGTGCAGGAGGAATAGAAAGTTCACCCCGGGCATCATTCCAGTGGCTCTACTTGATAGAGGCACTGGGAACTAACATCAGCCAGCACGATGCCAGGGCACTTGTATGGGTTAGGCTTGTAAAGGCTGCAGGACCATTAGCCCAGTACACACCTATAAACCTATGAACCTATGAGCCACTACTATGTTGAAATTTAGCATTGTAAGGTTTCAGTCTTATGCATTTCAGTCAAGCGAGTTTTCAGTATTTTGAAATTTCGGTATTATGGTCTTGGTCAAATGAATTTCAGTCAAATTAAATTTAGATCATATGAAGTAGATCCATATATATATATATATATATATATATATATATATATATATATATATATATATATATATATATGTCTGTGTGTGTGTGTGTGTGTGTGTATGTGTGTGTGCACGTGTATATATAGAGAGAGAGATATAGATATAGATATTTGCTATATGTACAGGTATCGATATGTTTAGCTTTTATTACTAAGAAAGTCCAACAGGGAAAAGCCCCTTTTCAGCAGAGGCCTGGGGACAAGCATTCCACATTAAATTTATTTGTATGGGCAATTAGCATTAGCTGACAAACAAACATATAATATTTAACACTGCAGTATGTATAATTTAAGTTGTGATCCCTTTGTTAAGAACACTGTGTATTATTTGTTCAAAAAACATTTTTCAATACAGGAAACACAAAAAAAAATGCCATTGCAATTAGTTTATTTAAAGTTATACAGAACTTTACATCATCAACACATACCTATTCAAGATAAGCATCCAAACAATATTATCAACATTAACAGAGAAAGCAGCACTTTTTGACAGTGTAGGGAAATGTTTAGAGAACACCCCTTCCCCCAACAAATACAAGCAACCTTAAACCTTCCACCCACTACAGTTAACCAAAGAACCAAAAACTCAGGAGCTTGGGCTACTGCTCACTCCTTAATTGAGTACCTTCCAACAACCAGAAAGGGTACAAAAGAAGATGGGTTCAAACCTGAATCCCTTTTACTCTCCTTATCACCCTATCAATGAAGGCTGCCTCCCCCCACCCTTTCTCCAATATACCAGACACCAAACCTTTCAAAAACAATGCTTGGTGCACATTAAACAAATCTAGACCCACATTTCTTAAATACACTCCATCCTTTCTATACCAATACTTATCCCTATCATCAAAATCCCTACAATCAACTTCATGCAAGCTCATCCTGACCACTGCCCTCACCATTCTATGGTTGGCAAAATGTCTGACTCTTTCAATCCCCATACATTTATCAGCTTTCTTCTAAACTAATCTAGGTATAATCATTGACCACATAACAATCATATGGGGAAAATTCTGTCTTAAACAATATCAATTTAATGGCAATTTGCCCTAACAACTTCCCTTTTTTGAATCCAACCCAGGTCATTTACTTTCAAATGAATTATCTGATTGCAGATAATGCTTAATGCTTCCTGTATGCCCTCAACTTTACCAAACAATTGCTACCAAATCAAACCTCTAAAACCATGCAATGACATGCTCTGTCATGCTCCAGCTCATACATACTTCTATCATGGCTGATCAAGGTGTGCTTTGCCACCCAGAAAATAAAAGACTACCCCAAAATGACAATCTTGCCTTGACCTAGAAAATAAAAGAGCAAGTATTACTCCCCAAAACTCAGTCACTCACCTTACTTATGACAAAAATGTCCTTGATGACTAACTTTCCACTACTTAATCAATTTCACTGACCTAACCTTGTCAGCTTGGTCAGAAACACTCCCTATCTGAAAAGAGTGAACTGTAAATCTTTCCCCTGCAATCCTTTGACTTTCCAAAGATTTCTTCAAAAACTGTACAAATTGAGCTGCCAGTATAACCTTTCTGTCCACTGCCTTAAAAAACAACTCTCCAGTTTTACTGCTCCTTAAACTCTTCAAATGCTCAGCCCATGCCACTAGGCATAACAAATGCTGTAAGTTCTTATACAAAACCACCTACTGACCCTTCCCTTTTAGATCCACATTAAAATGACCAATAAGTATTACAATAACAGCTTTAATAATACTACTATACAATAGATGGTGTACAGTAGATAGATAGATAGATAGATAGATAGATAGATAGATAGATAGATAGATAGATAGATAGATAGATAGCACTAGAGACATGCCAATGACTAGATATACATTTTTTATGTAAAAAGCTGTGCACAAAACACCATGTTTATATATGACACTGATATTACTAACTCATTCCATCTATCAAATAGCATGATACTATAGATGAAACATTAGCTGTCAAAAGAAGAATGGATCTGAGGTGATTATATTGGTAGAGAAAATAGTGCAAAAGCAGTGTTTCTTTGTTTCTATATATTATAGTCCTGAATTTTATGGCAATTTCATAATTTATTTTATTGTAACCTATTATTAAACAACAGAGTGTTTAATTATGACAGTATACAAACATAAAATATATTTAATCTAACTGCTATTTCTGGTGTTGTTTTTCTCATTTTAACAAATAAGACATGTTTACTACATTATGTTTCTATGCTGTGTCTAAACCCAAGGTGCAAACTAGAAGGCAGTCTACCAGTGTTATTCAAGTCTTTTCACACTGCTCAAATCTTGAAATGAGAAGTCTTCCAGGTACATACTGTTCAGGCAGGTCACATGAGATGAAGAAATGTACATGTCCCTGCAGCACTTTCTATTCCATACCCCCAGTAGTGTTCTGTAGTTTAATTTTATCATTGTATCTACAGAATAGTTTCTATACCAAATAGCACAGAAAGCATAAAATACATTAAATACTGATATTTAAGACCTCTGGATGTATATGCCAACATTATGCTCATACCTCTCAACTGTCCAGATTTTCACAGACTGTCCAAATTAGATTTTTGTCTCATATTTTTGGTCTGCATAAAATTTATGGGTTTCTGGCAAATCATTGAGGATTGAAATCATTATGTAACGTGAGACATTCGACTTTCAGACTTCATATTCTTCAGAAAAATGCAAGCTAAGAAAAATAATGTTATTCTAGTTGCATTCTAACTTTATAAGTGCAATATTTAAATTCTGTCCATATTTTTGGGCCTTTGTTCCCCCAATTATTTTAGGTTTGCCAGATTTCTTGCACTAAGAGATTCGGAGGGATGATCAGGTTAAATGTGAAATTTATGGTTTTGTGTCTTAAGGTCTTTAGAAATTTGTAGCTAGATTCAAGACATTAATTTTTTTTTCAACTGGGAAAAATGCATCATATAAACATGAAAGTAGCTATTTCCAGAAAAAAATATATACCACGGTTCATTATGGTAAACAAAACAGCTTCACTTACAATATAGGAGATGCACTATTGCAATCAGATGCTATTATAAGGAATCTAGGCACTCTTGCTGATAATTCATTGTCATTTGACCATCATCTAATTTACAAACACATTTCAACTGCATCCAGGTAAGTCTTAATTCTCCTTTACTCATATCTTGTCAGACCCATTACTGAATACAATAAACCTTTTGTCATGTACTTATCTGAACATATCACACAACTTGACAGACCTCAGATATTCATAACTAAAAAGATCAGTGGCCTCAGAAAAACGTTGTCATCAGGGGAGACTTGAAGTCTTTTTTCTGTACTCACTCTCTCACAGACTCCACCATGGACATCTGTGTTCAGCCTTTCATTTCATGAAAGGCCCAATTCTTTTTGAACTTATATTCCTTTGCAGAACTAATGCTACCTCAAATACTCAGTAAAAGGAACTGAACCTGCATCAGCAGATAAATAAGACTTGGTGTAACAGATTGATATCGCAATGTATCCATCACTTATAGAACATGCTTCCACAGCAAGTCAAGCAGAGTAGCACCCTTGTCATCTTCAAGGTAAACCTAGATAATGGGGTTGGCAGCCTCAAATTCTTCCCTAGTCTAGCTTGTCTTGCCCTCCATGAAGCTAGAGGGATCTTTTTGATAAAATCTTTTAGCTAGGTTTTAAATGGTCTGCAAGCCAATTGCCATCTATGAACCTAATACAAAATAAAAAGAGAAGAGAAACTCAAGCAGTGTGAACTGAATTTAGAACTTTTATTTTTCTATGAAATTAGCTAAAAGAAAGGGTACGTAGTGCAAACTGTCTATTATATGATGGTCTATATGATAGCAGTTGCATTAATGAAAGTCTAGTAATATATGTCAAAATGGGAATAAGTCACTTTTACAACAGTGAGTCATAACAGTGGTAAGAAAGTGAAAATAATCCAAGGTGGGAGGAGATGGAGACAGTCCTGCAAAATGATATGTTAAGATAAGATTATGCTAAAGGTAAGAAAATCCTACCACTCTGATCAACTGAAGAAGTGACATCATTAAGGAAATTCCAGTTTGGTCAACTAAACCTGGTAGGAATAATGATTACAGCAAGATTTATATAACATATTCCTTATTCTAAGGTAGTTAATGTAAGGGATTTGGGGTTATAAAGGAGAGTTTAACAGCTATCGGAGTGAAAGTGTTGCTGTACTGCTTTATCATTTGTACAGTAGGCTAAATGCAGGCTTCTTTGTTTGCTTTTCCTTTTAATGTCAAAGTAGTTTCCTGGTTTTCTAAGATTACACTAGTCATCAGATTTTAAGTTAACAAGTTATCAACTGTTCTTTTGTTAATTATGGCCTATTATTAAAAATGTTGTTTCAAATAGTGATCTAAAACATAAAGTATTCAGCTGAGAAAACAAGAGCATTACTTGTCAGAAATAAGGACTGGCCCATTTTGCTGTACACTGAAACATTACATGAACAGTGCAAAAGCAAATGCATTTGAATGAATACAGAATTCTCAATGATGCAAAGCGGAGCATCATGAATTGCATGTAGAAGTGAAGAAGTGCAATGGCAGTGGCAGTTTCCCTACACTTTTCCAACTACACACACACACACACACACACACACACACACACACACACACACACACACACACACACACAGGAAACCACTAAACCACTTATAAGGGGCTTAGCATCCAACCCCCACTATAAATGCCAATTCTGTGGTAGCAACTGAGTAAAGAAAAAGGGACAGACCTACCAAAATTGTATCACCCATTCACACAATGTAATACAATGTGGAAAAGTAAACTACAATACTCAAAATGTGATGGGCGGATGCAAACTTGCACGAAGGTTATCATGTACAGGCTGCTTTATTTGGAAGGTGATAACTATGCAGTGCTAGTAAAGAGTGGCAGTTGAAAGTAGACTACTAAAATGTGCATATGGCTAGGCATTGTGTGGTCCTGTGATGGTTTACCTTCTATTGTTCCTATTTAAAATCATGTGATCTCATATGACTTAGCCAAGTGTGGTTATGCTGATAAGAATAATTCAACCTGAGAAGATCGGAATGATATCCACTTAAACCTCTGAAATATGATTTGATGCAAACAGCTTTAGAAGTACAGTGACACCATTTACAAGGACAACCCAATGCCATTAACCATGCAAAGTTATGCATGGCATGGCAATAAGAAGCTGAATTCAAGCCACTGCTGTGCATGTTGATAAATGTTATTTTACAAAGCCACTCAGTGCTTAATTTTGCATTGCTGAATGCCATTGACATTGATTTACCTAATTTTGCTTAATGAGACATTGTATTAGTCCTTTAGCTCTGATTTCCTGTATTTCTTAACTATCACAGCATAGGTAAGCAGACGTTCTATATTACTCCCTTCCAACCAGTCTATGTTTTGTCAATAAGGTCCTTCTCTTTCATCTGCTTCTAATTTTCAGTATTATACCAGATTTTGTTTTATTACCTTCTACTGCCACTTCCTAAATATGTAATTTTGATAATGGGGTGGGTGGCAAGTATGACATACATTGCAGTTATGACATTTTTATTCTTTGCAAAACATAATGCAAGCAATGTGCAATCATTTTGCAAAGCACTTTTGGGAAGGTGACCCTTGTAGCAGACAGATGCATTTGCAGCAAAGATGTAAGACACATCCAGCGTCATCTCCATTCTCTTAAATAAGTTAAATGGCATTTTATTAAGGTACATTCCTCACAAAGGTTCCTGTGTAGAAATGGAGCTGTATGGGCTACATTTTTCTGTCATGCTGGCTTTTAATTCAATTCTTATAGGCTATTGGTGATATTCATAGTTCATCAGGTCACAGCTGCAAAAACGTTGACTAAGCTTAAGTGCAAAAAAACTAAGTGCAGACTATTTGCACTGAATATGGAAAAGTGAAGGCATTTTGAAAATCACTCCTACTTAGGACAAAAACATAAGTACCTTAAATTAAGTGTTTAGTAAGTATGAAGTAATTTATACTGTATAAATAAAAAGGTGTCTATAATATATATTTGAACTTTCTAAACTTCGAATCCCATATGTTCGACAACATATGATCGAAGTTTAAAAGTTCGAATATATACTAAAACAAAACAAAAAAAAACTTACCTTAATGGTGCAGGCAGGGAGGTTGCACTCCCACCCCTTACTTAAATATACCAACTCCGAGATCGCACTTCAGTGCAAAAAAAGGGAAAGTCTCCCATTCTGCAATGAACGGCACCATTAAGTTTAACCTTCAAACGCTTGAAATTTTGATTATATGGTGTCGAGCATATGCCATTTGAAATTTCAAGTGTTCTTGGTTCTAATAGGAATCCAATAAAAAGTATACCAATGTCAAAGCTGTAGACTTCATATAACTTTGCATATGCTTGGATATTATGAACAGACGAAGCTATGGGCAGTCACAATGGAAAGACCTAAGGCAAGTGGTAGACTAATCAGGTTTTATTAATATTTAAAAAAAGGGGGATTTAACATGTTTTATATGGGGATATCCATATGTGGACACTCTAATGATTTCAGTAAAGAATAGAAAGAGGGAACTAGGAAAGATTAAAAATGGGAGACACAACTAAGAGAGGAATACAGAAGGAAAAGCTCAAGAGGGTTGTGCTGAAGGAGGTGGGAGAAGCGGGGCACAAAGTTTTTGAATGGGGATAGACCCCCCCATTTTTTACATTTTATTTTACATAAGAGGGTAGCTTAGGTGGGAAATAGGTAAGAGGGTGTAGGTGAAAGAATAAGGAAAGAAGAGCTGAAGATGTACCAGCAGGAGTCCCACTCCACAAAGCCTCAAATGTTTCTACTCCCAAATGATAGCTCAGTGGAGGACTCCAATGTTGAGGGGGTAGGGGCCTGTGGTGGTGTGGTGGTCAGCACCTTATGGGACAGTGTGTCTTGAACACAGTGAGGTGAGGACTCAACTGACTAAATCTGCTTATTAATTAACTCTTCCAGCACATCCTCAAGCAAGTCCCAAAGCCCCCATTCTATATAGGTTCATAGGTTCAAAGGTGTGTACTAAGTTAATGGCCCAGGAGCCTTTACAAGCCTACCCCACAGAAGTGCCCTGGCATTGTGCCATCCAACATTAGTTTCCAGTGCCTCTATCAAGTAGAGCCACTGGAGTGATCCCCGGGGTGAACTTTCTATATAGGTTCATAGGTGTGCACTAGGCTAACATTCAGTGATGCTTGTCAGAGTTGCATAGGCTAGGGTGCCTGCAGGACCAGTGCCACCATCCTGACCCTGAGATGATGTTCTAGGATGGGCAAATGGTTAGCCTTACCTAACCTGAGAAGGACATGCTTCAGTCTCTGCAAAGGATTTTGAATCTGTAAAAAATCAACATAAATGGAAGAGAGATAAAATAAAAAAAAGGCAAAGGAATATATAATTAAAATAAGAGAAAACAGAGAGAAAAAAGGGGGTGAGAGATAAAAGAGAAAATACACACAATAAATTCACACATTATTTTACACAGCATTCAATTTCTTACATAGAAGCAGTATTATTTTTAAATATTTTTTTGAATTAAAACAGTATGTATGGGAGGTGCTTATGCAGACTTTTGTCTGAAAAGTGTTGGGAAGTGCTTAGGCAAACTTTGAAATGACATTTTTATGGGAAGTGATTATGCTTACCTGGCAGCAGGACAGTGTTTGCTATCAAGTAATGGTGAGGTTTACATGTTTCAGTCTACTATACAAACATAATGATCATATTTGTGCCTGATATGCATTTGTTTGCAATATTACTCTGAGAACACCATTTGTAAATACTTGCATCTTTTAAAATCAGTTCAAGACAGAATACTACACGTATATTCTGACATATCTCTCACTTTTGTTTGCAGTAATGTACTCAATGCACTCTACTACTTCAGTTGCTATGTAGCAATTATTTATTTTTATACACTAATAAAATGAGTTAAAGAAAGACAAATACTGTAGTATATACTGACCTATCTCACTCTTGCTTGCAGTAATGTACTGAATGAACTCTAGTGCTTCAGTTACAACTCTGTATGAATTACTATTAATTAGTTATTTCTATATGCATCTATATATATATATATATATATATATATATATATATATATATATGTGGGTCTACTTCTATTCGCTGACAGCCCATTTCACTGAAACCCGTTTCGTTGACAGCTCATATATATGGGTCTACTTCTATTCGCTGACAGCCCATTTCACTGAAACCCATTTCGTTGACAGCTCATTTCATTGACAAACATTCTAGGTGGGGGCCTGTGCCCCCCACACCCCCCCCCCAACTATATATAACAACTCCACAGTCGCACAACAGTGGGGAGGGGGGCAAAACCCAGGTTTTTGCCTTGAATACGTTTGTCAATGAAATGAGCTGTCAACGAAATGGGTTTCAGTGAAATGGGCTGTCAGTGAATAGAAGTAGACCCATATATATATATATATATATATATATATATATATATATAGATAGATATTTACATGCATATCTGCATTAATGAAATTAAACACACTGTGCTCTTTACTACTTTACTCAGGCTTACCAGCAGACTCAACAAGCCTTTTTAAGTGCCCCCACCCCTTTTTGTCTGCTGCTATAGAACACCTCATCTTCAGCTATAAAGAGAAAATACTAAACAATTCTTGTTTACCTCTATTTCACTTTTTTGCCATTCAGATATAAGTATACAATTATTATATCTAGGCCATTTCATTCACTGTAGTATTTCTTAAACATGCATTTGTTCAAACATATATATTAATATCTGAATTCTGCCCTTTACAGTCACTAATAAACATAAGTACAATTTTGCTGTAATGTTTTTTTTTTTTTAATATTGTACTTTGCATGTAACAGTCTCTAAATTTTGTTCAGCCAAAATTTGTAGATGCACAGAACAATTTGGCAAGTCTTGGAAGTTTTCATTTCTTAAGTTGTTCAAAAGTATGTGTTTGATAGTTTTCATTCTTGATAATTCTAAGCATATAAGGGAATGATTTAAGAATGTATGCAGAAGTAAGAGAGAAGTAATAATAGTGGTTATTACTCACTAAAGTATGTTCTGGACATTCATTTTAGCTTTGCATGTGTCTGCAGTGTCTGCAGTGTGTTGACGAGTCTGAATCTGTGTTCTGAGTAGCTGAGAGTGACTTATGTCCATAAGTAGTTGCACACATTCACAGAGATATGCAAAATGGCTTAATTTGCATATAAAACATGTAAACGGCCCTGAATTTACATGTAGTAGTTAAATACCCCAATATAAAAATGCCTTAGAAAACCACAGACTTTTTAAAGTAAGACAAAATAATAAAAATATTGTAATTTAAAATGAAACACTTCAGTCATGTAAAATTAGCGAGTTATCTTGAACAAACATTTATTTCATTGATATGACGGGGCATCACCATGGATTAAGTGAATAGTATGAAGTTGTCATTTGTAAGTGTAAAATCATTACAGCAGCAGTGGACATGATTAGTGATCACTGAAAAAAAAACATTCACTTTGGTGTCATTTACTGTGTTAATTGTGAAATACTAAAGCGATAAGGATGTGCTTTTGGCTGAACATTCATGTGCCTTGACTTGTCCCCGGATTCACTAAGCTCCATGCAAGAATAAGACTATTCTTGAACAGAGTGGTTCGTGTCTGTTTAGAACAGCAGCGCACCTTGTATATTCATGAAGGTGCACTGCTGTTTAATCTAAATATATACAAACTGTGAACAAGTGCAGGTGACTTGTCCGAGTAGTGCACAGACAGTAAACATGCCCCCTGTACTCAGTAAAGGCCATATAGCACTTTATAAGCTGAACTGACATAATATAAAGGCTTTGCTCTAATATTATACCAGCATTTCAGTGTCCGCAGACACTGAAATAAAAAAAATGATAATTTCAGTGTCCGCGGACACTGAAATAATAATAACAACAAGAAAGCAATGCGGGGTGTGTGTAACAGGTTCTGTGACACACACCCTGCATTGGCAAAGTCCATATGACACTTTTGTAACTTGGTAAAGCAGGAAATGTATGCAAATGCACACATAATGGGGGATAAATCCCCCAAAAGTGAAAAAGCACAAGCACAGTCCCACAAACAGAGAAAGTTGATAGAGAACAAGTCATGCATCAGCATGAACCACGTAAGGGTAGAAGTCTGAAAACAAATGTATGCTAATATTCCCTCACAACAGTGCATGTTAACAAAGGCACAAATGATGAGGGGAATAAATACCACATTAGGGACATGCCTGAAAAACTGCCCTCACACAATTAGAAAGTTGATAGATAACCGGATATGTTTTAGCAGGAGTCCCTGAAGGATAGCAGACTGAAAGCCAAATCAATGCCAGTATTTTATGATTGCAGTCCCAAGTAGTCAGAACACCACAAAACACACCATATAACCTAATAATATAATAATAATATAGACTTTTCTACACTAGCCTAAGGAATGTTTAAGTGTAGCTAAGTGGGCGTGCACATCATGGTCTTCCGCTTAGCATAGCTTAAACATCCCATAGGAGCTAAATGCAAATAGACAGGTGAAGCTTCTACACCAAGGTAGTGTAGTCGTTAGATTTGTGGCTTTACATGCAGGTGTTCGCAGTTCGAGTCCCAAGACAACTTATTTTCCTATGTGAAAGTAGTGTTAAAATTATTTTAATAAACTTAAATTATGTTGCAACTTTTTTTTGTCAACCATGGTAATGTAGCAGTTCCAAAAGTGAGATGTCAGTGTAGAAAAGATGTGAAACCCCCATATAAACACAAGTGCCCCATACAATATAGTCACGCAAGAATATAATTTAATGAAACAACATAGGGGAATGTCATGGTAGGTAAACAAAATTATAATGTGTATATAAATAATATTTTATAATATAAAATTATAAATATAATATGCTTAAATGTGCCTTAATCACTCTGTGTCCATCAGACCTTGTTCTGCCCAGCAACAAAATAGTCAGCCCTGCCATGTCTTGAACCCGGGATGCTGTCCTCTACAATCACAGCAAAATACCACTACAACATCTGAGCTCTGCAAGCCTGAAATGCTTTACCAAACATATCATGCATTCTGGTTATTTAACATTATTGAAAAAAAAAAAAACAGCGGCCCCAAGTGTCAAACCCAAGACCCTGGGCACAATAGTCAGAGGAATGTAATGCTACACCATTAGATCTATAGGAGTTAATGTATCTTTTTCAAATATATCATGCAATAGATGCATACAACATTAGGGAGAAAGCTTTGTGGAACCATGCATGTGCATGTGTTGTATACAGACATAAACACACATACACATACTATATATATATATATATATATATATATATATATATATATATATATATATATATATATGTTTGATGAAACATATATATGGGAAAGTAAAGTCATATTATAGCTATAAATATATATATTAAAAAAAAAAAATATATATATATATATATATATATATATATATATATATATATATATATATATATGTATATAACACGCAGTGTCGTAGTTATACCTCAGAACCATCCCTCTCAAATTGATAGTGCAAGGAACCTGTACAAAGGTTGTAAAAGGGGGGATGGGCCACATCTAGGGACATATTTCAAATATTGCTGTTACAAATGAAGACATTTTCTACAGCAGCAGGGTACGTTTCAGCAGACAATTACTGAAGGATATGAGGATGGACACTGAAATGTTATATCATTATTTACTGACAAAAATTCTTGGATCATCACAGTGATTTATCAGACAAATACAAATAAATTGTGGAACTGAACAAGACTATGGTCCAAACATCCAGACATTCTGTGAAAATCCTGGCAGTGGAGAGGTATGCTCAGAACCACTTAATGCAATGAATCTGGACCAAACCTGACAAAGTGGGGGGGGGGGGGCAAAGGCATAAAATAGGGGCATATCCAAAATATGTCAGTAGATAAGCTGAGAAAGTTGATGTAGTAACACTGTATGTCCTAACATATATCGACTGAAATATCACAATTCCAGGACTCAATTGCTTCTCATTAGTTAGTGACTTCAATCCCCACATCATCCCACTGATGTGTCAGGAATACACAACCGTTATGGGGACCAGACCAAAGATATCGGCCAGACAACTGGACAGCCTACAAATATGTGGACATAACACAACAGTAGGGAAACTAGACTGAGCTAACGATCAATGTCCAAACTACAATCAGACTGACATAACACTACCCAAGTCCAGCTCTGGGGCTGTACACCTGCATTAGCAAATATAACAGGCACTACAGGGATGTAACATTAGTGGAAAAGAGGCACTGGTGTGAAAGTGCATACCCAAAAAAAATTGCACCACAGTCACAGCGTCATACCAGTAAGCAAGCTGAACACTACAGCATAATGACTGTATGAGCAACAAAATCAAGTTTGCCATTCACACATTACCCCTACATATACTGCCCCAAGTCACAGTGTAATCACGAGGTGTTACAGGACATGTCACAGTCTACATGTACAAACATATACAGGCAACAGGGAACCAGAAACTGGAGCAGCATGCACAATCAGATAGAAAGGGCCCATGACACTCACATGTACCCCCTCCCTACACAGCCCAAATAACATGTGCACACTACACTGCTACACAATCCTGACAGTCTTTTAGCAATGGACAGACATACACAGACCTCTCAAATGTACAGTTTCCCACAGAATGTATAGGCAGAGGACTCATACTTATGGCTGCTTCCTTGTTACATGTCTGGGGGTCTGTGACATCACTGGGATGGTAGCAGGAAGGAATGCAATAAATAATACTACATACCTCCGAACTTTTAGTGCATGACATCTGGACAAAGCCTGACATAATTGGGGGACAAGAGGTCCAACCACAGGGATATATTGGAAAGATTGCTGTTATAAATGTAGACAGTTACTGGTGTTACCAGCTTTGTTGTAACATATATTTTCTGAGGGATATGAAGTTAGTACACCAACGGATGTTAGAATTTACTGACTGCATTCCCCAGAGAATCCACCAATTAGCCAATGACAACAACTGTCTGGGGAACAGACCAATCATATGAGTCATGCATCTGGATAGTGTCTAGACCTCTGGACAGTGTAGAGGTATGACCACAGTAATTTAACAGAATGGGAATCCCCTGACAGCTGCCAAACATGTCACCCAGCACCTTATAAAGTGCAGTAAGACCAGCATGACACTCCCTCACATCACCTCTGGGCAGCTACTTATGTATATTCAAATATATCATGCACTACAGGGATGAAATTGTAGTGAAAAGCAGAGAGTGGTGCAAACATATCCACCTAAAAACAATTGCACCACAGTCACAGCAACAGACCAGTACCCAAAATGAACTCTAGAGTAGAACAACCATCTGAACAAACATATCCTGATTGCCAGTCACACATTACACCAACATATACTGGCCCAATTCACAGTGTACTGGGAATCCTGAAGTGTTACAGGACATTTTACAGTCAGCCCCTACAAGCATAAACACATGATAGACTGCCAGCAGCTGTAGCAGCATGCAGAGTCAGATAGGTAAAGGATGTATGGCAGTCACATCTGCTACTCTCCCTACTCAGCCCAATAAACATCTACACACAACATTACACTGCTACATAATCTTGACAGTCTGTTCACAATGGCCAGACAGACATAACTGTCATATGTAAGCAGCATGCACAATCAGATAGAATGGGCCCGAGACACTCACATGTACCCCCTCCCTACACAGCCCAAATAACATGTACACACTACACTGCTACACAATCCTGACAGTCTTTTAACAATGGGCAGACATACACAGACCTCTCAAATGTACAGTTTCCCACAGAATGTATAGGCAGATGACTCATACCTATGGCTGCTTCCTAGTTACATGTCTGGGGGTCTGTGATATCACTGGGATGGTAGCAGGAATGAATGCAATAAATAATGATACTACATACCTCTGAACTTTTAGTGCATGACATCTGGACAAAGCCTGACATAATTGGGGGACAGAGGCCCAAACACAGGGGTATATTGGACATATTGCTGTTATAAATGTAGACATTTACTGGTGTTACCGGCTTTGTTGTAACATATCTTTTCTGAGGGATATGAAGTTCGTAACACCAATGGATGTTAGCATTTACTGACTGCATTCCCCAGAGAATCCACCAATTAGTCAAGGACAACAACTGTCTGGGGAACAGACCATTCATATGAGCCATGCATCTGGATAGTGTCTAGGCCTCTGGACAGTGTAGACGTATGACCACAGTGATGTAACAGAATGGGAATCCCCTGACAGCTGCCAAACATGTCACCCAGCACCTTATAAAGTGCAGTAAGACTGGCATGACACTCCCTCACATCACCTCTGTGCAATTACTCATGTATATTCAAATATATCATGCACTACAGGGAAGGAATTGCAGTAAAAAGCAGAGAGTGGTGCAAAAATATCCACCCAAAACAATTGCACCACAGTCACAGCAACATACCAGTACCCAAAATGAACTCTAGAGTAGAACTACCATCTGAACAAACATATCCTGATTGCCAGTCACACATTACACCTACATAAACTGGCCCAATTCACAGTGTACTGGGAATCCTAAAGTGTTACAGGACATTTCGCAGTCAGCCCCTACAAGCATAAACACATGATAGACTGCCAGCAGCTACAGCAGCATGTAGAGTCGATAGGTAAAGGATGTAAGGCAGTCACATCTGCTACTCTCCATACTCAGCCCTATAAACATCTACACACAACATTGCACTGCTACACAATCTTGACAGTCTGTTTACAATGGCCAGACAGACATAGCTGTCATATGTAAAGATTTCCACAGAATTACCAGGTTGTGGAACTAAAAGCCTGCCCACCGCTGCATACCCATGGCCAGGAGTCTGCCAGATCATTGGCATGATAACTGGAGTACAGTTCATAATTACTGATATACCATACCTCTGCATCTCATAGTGCAGGACATCTGGACAATGCATGATGTACTTGTGGAACAGGGGGCTGGAAAAGAGGGACATATCACACATAATGGTGTTACAAACTGAAACAGTAGCTGGTGTTACACGTGTTGTTGTAACATAACATCCCTGAAGAATATGATGTCTGGAACACCAATGGATGTCAATAGTTACCAACTACAGTCCTCACATTATCCTAACAACCCCATAAAAACAGATGCTGTTTGAGGAACAGACCAAGCATAACAGGCAAACATCTGGCCAGTCTGTGGACAACATGCCAGTTGAGAGGTATGTCAGGTGTCAAATAACCCATTAAAAATATGTCCAGAAGAACCCTGTCAGACTAGCAACCCTCCAGGTGTATAAGAGCACTAATGATATACAATCTGTACCCAATTCTTGAGATTTGTCCCCTTGATGGTGGCCTGTCTCCACATGTTCTGTCCTGTGAGGTGTTTCCACCTACTGTCTGTGAAGTTGTAGCCCCCACACCTCCATAATGTCCCCTGCACAGGGAAGGAAAATAGGCAAGGCCCACATGAAGGGCATCCCATATGTTGGAAATATCAGCAGTATCCAGACCAACACCTCAATACTAGGTGGGCACCTACATAGCTTTATGGCCTCAGCAAAACCCAACAGGACAACATCAACCCCCTAAAGGTAGGCTGAACTTCAATGGTGGACAACAGCAATACACAACTACCATCATAGGTGGAAATAATCGCAGGAGGGGCCAAGAAGGAACAGGTGCCTCATTGAAAGCCATGTCACCTTGTTCTGCACAAGCAAATAAGATCACAGGTGATGTACCCTAAGGCTGTCTTTGAGTGCAAACTGAAGACATCCACCAAGGCCAAACACTAGGCCTTCCAGACGTGTGCCTGCAATTCCAGAGACAACACACATATCTGCTCTGTAGAGGTGGTCAAAACACCACAAACACATATGCCATGGATATAGGCAGCTGGCTGCAGACAGGTGAAGTGTAAACATCACCCGCCCTTCCCCCCATAGGTACACATGTGCATGTACAGCACCTGACCCCTCCACTCATGATCAGGAATCAGGTCTGTAATGCCCTCTCAAAGGCAACATATAGAGGCCTACATAGGCCTGATACCATTCCTAGTTCCATCCAGCATGAACACAGGCATGGGCTATCAGACCCATTCTGCAGTGTAGTCAACCACAGCCTGAGCACTGGTGTCATCCCATCTGCACAGAGGACAGACAGAAAGTTGATAGAAAACAGGTTATGCATTAGCATTAATGTTCAGAAGGGTACAAGTCTGAAACTGAAATGTATGTCATAATATCATGACAGTAGTCCTCAATGACAAGCTGAAAACCCCAATACTTTCCATTTGCTATAGTAATATAATATTAATATCTAAAGGTGATAAATAAAAATATGCAGCTGAAATCTCCAAACCAAGATAGTGTAGGGGTCAGAGTCCCAGCTTTGCATGCAGGTGTACACGGTTTGAGTAATACAACAGGCAATCCAAATGTACATTGGAAAGCAGTGTTAAAAGTGTTATGTTCATATTAAAATATGTGCAAGTTATTTTTGTCACCTAGGGTAGTGTAGCTGGTGTAAAATGAATGTGTGAGTGCATATAACATGTGAAAACACCCATGAATACAAGTGTCCCATACAGTAAAGTTACACCCCTTGCTACTGTAATGAATGCAAGTACAGCCATGTCATGTAATGGAAATTATATACACTTACTAAATGAAGTCATTAGTCTGGTATATTATGAGAATGAACCAAGGGAAAGGTGGTGCAATAGTGCTCTAAAACAACAAATAAACCAAAAATAAAGCACTATTGTTGCGAGTCCCCAGAACACTCTTTATTAACACAATAATTAAGCGCTTTCGTCAATCCAGTTGACTTCACCAGAATAAACCTAAGAAACAGTTAAAAAACATTTATATACTGTCAACTTGTCCATGATTGGTTTGCTCACTTCCTAATAATGAAACAGTTCATAAAAACAAGTAATGTTAAAAAACTATAAAAAATTTACTTATTAGAAGGAAATGGTTTTTTTTGAAAATTCAACCACAGTTCTTCATTTAAAAAATATATTACCATTATATCAACAACTTTAAGAAAACTGAACGTAGACATAATTATTGTAAACAAGTAAACCAATCATGGACAAGTTGACAGTATATAAATGTTTTTTTAACTGTTTCTTAGGTTTATTCTGATGAAGTCAACTGGATTGACAAAAGCGCTTAATTTTTGTGTTAATAAAGAGTGTTTTGGGGACTCGCAACGATAGTGTTTTATTTTTGGTTTATATATTATGAGAATGAACTGTGAGCAATGGTTAGCAATGCTTAGCTATGCTTAGCAGGTTTAACAACACATTTCTTTTGTCTTCACCCCTCTCTCTTGGGTTTGAGTGTCGAAATTCCCTTTCAAATTCTGTACAAATGCACAGCTGTTGCTGTATAAGAAATGGATAGCTATGGACCTTCTGTACACCTGTCCTGCACATCCATAGCTTTCTGTCATATTTTTCTTCCCTCTGCGTACCCATTTTCCACCACTTTCCTATCACCCCTTTCTCTTTTCTTTTAAAGAATTAGTGCAGGTGTAAGCATGAGCAAGCAGTCATAAGTGAGAGTAAGAGCAACAAAAATACCAGCCCTACCAGCTCTTGAACGCTGGGACCTGTACACCATAGTCAGAGAAATGTATTACTACCCATTTGTGATGCTTTTTCCAACATATGCTCATTCAACAGTAGGGAAAAGATTCCATAGACTCAGTCAGGCTTCGTGTGTATACATATACACACACATATATATATATATATATATATATATATATATATATATATATATATATATATATATATATATATATATATATATATATATATTAATATATATATATTAATATATATATATATATATATATAAACTATACACACACACACACACACACACACACACACACACACACACACACACACACACATATATATATATATATATATATATATATATATATATATATATATATATATATATATATATATATATATATATATATATATATATATATATATATACAAATAGATATACTCATTGCATATAGTGGAGTCATACCTCAGAACCATACCTACCAACCCCTTATTGCAAGAAATCTAGGGACATATTTCACATTTCTCTCTTATAAATGTAGATGTTGCCAAAGTGACAGGGTTTGTTTCAGCATACATGTTCTGAAGGATGTGAGTTCTGAAACTGAAATGTATGTCATCATTTACTGTGAGAAATCCTCAGATCATCAGAGTGATTTAACAAGGATATGAAATAATGCATATGTGGAGCAGACCAGAAATATGAGCAATAAACCTGTACATACTGCAACAATCCAGACAGTCCCGAGGTAGGCTCCAAACCCCTTAGTGCAATGAACCTGAGCCGGGCCTGACAAAGTGGGGAGAGAAAGTCATGGAAATAGGGACATATCTGAAATACTGGAGTAGATAAACTGACACAGTTACTGCAGTAACACTCTCATGTCTCTCCTAACATATATTGACTGAAATAGCAGAAGACCAACACTCAGTCACTTCCCACTAGTTAGTGACTGCAATCCTCACATCAGCCCATTGATATGTCAGAAATACACAACACTTATGGGGGCCAGGCAACAATACATCCTACAAATATCTGGACATAACATCACATTAGGGAAACTAGACTCAGCTGCTAAGCATGTCACCAAGCACTGTCCAAACTACAGTCAGACTGATACAGCACTAACCCAAATCTGCTAGGATGAATTACATATGTATTGGCAAATATAAAAGGCACTACAGGGATGTTGACAGCACTGAAAAACAGACAACAGCGTGAAAGTGTATACCCACAGTCAATTCAACCACAATCACAGTGACATACCAGTAAGACAAAGGAACAGTACAGTATATGGACTGTGTGAACAAAAACACACTACCCTCACATATATTGACCCAGTTCACAGTGTTCTATGATTCCTGACTGTGGTATGGGACATGTATCAGTCTGCCCCTATAAATGTATACAGCTGATAGACCACCAGAAAGAGGAGCAGCATGCACAGGTAGATAGAAAAGGAGCCATAACACATCCATCCACGTCCCTCCCTACACAGGCCAAGTAACATTGACATAATACACTGTTACACAATCCTGACAGTCTGTCAACAATTGCCAGAAATACTCAGACCACTCAACTGTACAGATTTCCACAGAATGTCCAGGCTTTCCCCTCATATATAAGGCCTCTTTCACATAACATGTCTGTCAATCTGATACATCACTGGGATAATGTCAGGAATGTAGCTCTAAATAATCATATACCATACCTATCAACATCTTACTGCATGACATCTGGACAAAGCCTGACATAGCTATGGGACAGAGGCCCCAAAACAGGGCATATTTGAAATATTGATGTTATAAACTTAGAATATTGCTGTTGTAACAGGGTTAGTTGTAACACATCTTTTCTTAGGGAGATGAGGTCAGAAACACAAATTTATGTTAGCAGTTACTGATTGCAATCCCCAGACTATGCTACTGATTTTCCAAAGACAACAAATGTCTGAGGAATACACCAAACACAGGAATCCAAATTCTGGCCATTCTATGGATAGCCCTACAGGTGAGAGTTCTGTCAAACCCATAACACTGTCAGAGTTACAATCACCCAGGAACTCCATGTCCACACAAACTTTGTTAGACTAGCATTAATCCAAATGTATAACAGCAAGACCTACATTCTGTCCCTATGTCTGGGACATTCTCCCACATTCTATTGGCCTGTCTCCACATTTTTGGTTGTAAGAGGTATTTCCAAATACCCTCTGTGATGCTGTTATTCATACACCTCCATGAAGTCCTCCTCACTGGCAAGGTAAAGGGCCATTGGTTATATGAGTAATAACACAGCTATCCTGCATGCAATTATCAAGTGGGGGGCACCAATTGGTGCACATGCCATCAGCTGTTCATGAGCTTACCTACAAAAGGCAAGCTGCTGGCTATGCAAAACAGATGTGCACCCTACATCCTTGAAAGAGAGAGACAGAGACAGAGAGAGAGAGAGAGAGAGAGATGGAGAGAGAGAAAGAGAAACAGTGAAAGGAAAAATAAAAACCAAGCAGGACATAACCACCTGCACTTGAATAAAACAAACAGGTATGTCAAACAAGTAAGCATGTAATGGACTGCATAGGGGTATGTAAGAATGGGAAACAAGAACTGTAATGTGTATGTCTCAACAAGACCTGCTGTACTGATATATTGCTCATCAGAATCTATGGCCATAGCATCCGGGTCTGTCTGCAGTGACATAGATCATAGGCCAGGCCCCTGAGTCACCCCAGGAAAGGATGGCTCACATATGACTAGTACTGCAGTGTGTGTTGAATGATACTGACTGTGACAATGCTAGGCCAGCTACTGGGATGCCATACATATCCATATCTTACTTGTGAATACAACTATGATATACTTAGTTGTCTCAGAAATGTGAGAGACCTATACATGGTATTTGCATAGTAAAGTACTGTTGCACATGTGTGTATTGAACTGCATGTGATATACTGAGTTGCATATGTGTCCCTCATATTTGTAGTCATTTACTTATACAGCCATGTGCTGTCTGACAAATCATTGGCAGCTATGTGAAGAATGACATTACAACATCTCCTTCTTTTATTTCTGACTGTTCCCATTAGGGGTCACCACAGTGGATCATCTGTTGCCATTTCTGCCTGTCCTAATTTAATTACTCATGTGAATTTTGGTAGGTGTGGTTTATTTGGAGGGGGAAGGTATATAAGTGATTCATTTAATGATGTGTCTTTGTCTGAAGAAGTACAGGCACTGATCTGTATGAAAGTGCTAACTTCATTAAAATTCTTTCTACTTTGTTGGAACTTGTTGGAGTGGCCTTTGTCCTTTGCCTTTTTTGTTTTTCCATAGTTTGTTTTCTATGTTATGGTTTGTCTCAAAACTGTCCAACATGGGTTGACCCTGTCATATACACATTGCTAATCCCAGCCATCATTTTTACAACCAGTGCAAATTCTAACATCTGTAACTCTGCCACGTCCAACTCTGACTCATGCCTTTTTGTCAATGACACTGTCTCCAACACATATAATATAGCTGGTCTCACTACCCTATTGTAGTCCTTCCCTTTCACTTTTATTGGTACTCGTCTGTCACAAATCAGTACTGACACTCTTTTCCACCCTCTCCATCTTGCCTGTACACTCTTCTTCACCTGTTCACCACTGTAGTCATTACTCTGAATTGTTGATCCCAATCATTTATACTCATCCATCTTTGCCAACTCTACTCCCTGCATCCTCAAAATTCCACTACCCTCCCTCTCATTCACACATAAATATTCATTCCTCCCCTCTCTAGAGCATATCTCCACCTCCACAGGGTCTCCTAAATCAGTACCCCACTCTCAGTACAGATCACAATGTCATCTGCAAACATCATACTCAACGGGGACTCCTGTATGATCTTATCTGTCAACTTGTCCATCACCATTGCAAATAAGAAAAGGCTCACAGCTGATCCCTGATGTCATCCCACCTCCACCATAAATGCATCTGTCACTCCCACCAGAGATCTCAATGCTGTCACACCACCCTTGCACATATCCTGTACCAGTCTTACATATATCTCTGCCACTCATGGCTTCCTCATACAATGCCACAACTCCCTTCTAGGCACCCTGTCACATGCTTTCTCTATGTCCAGAAAGACACAATGCAACTCCTGACCTTACCAGTACTACTCCATCAATACTCTCAGAGCAAACATCACATCTGTAGTGCTCTTACCTGGCATGACAACATACTGCTGACCACTACTCATCACCACCCTGCTTAACCTAGCTTTCACTACTCTTTCTCAAGACTTCATGCTGTGACTCATTAATGTTATCCCTCTGTAGTTACTATAGCTCTGCATATCAACCTTATTCTTAAAATGGTACACAAACACTTTCTCTCAACTCCATATGCAACCTCTCACTTTCTAAAATATCATTAAACAATCTGGTGAAAAGCACCACTGCCATTTCCCCTAAACACCTCCATGCTACCACAGGTATGTCATGTGGACCAACAGTCTTTCCAGTATTCATCCTCTTCATAGCTATCCTTACTTCCTCCTTGGTACACCGTTGCACTTCCTGATTTGCCATACTCACATCATCCAGCCATCTCTCTCTCATTCTCTTCATTCATCAGCCTCTCAAAGTACTCTGTCCCATCTGCTCAGCATACTCTCCTCACTTATGAGTATGTTTCACTAATTATCCTTTATCATCCTTATCTGCTGCACATCTTTCCCATCTCAGTCCTTGTGTCTAGCCAACCAGTGCAAGATATTTCATCCCTCCTTAGTGTCCAACCTGTCAAACACGTCATCATATGCCTCATCCTTAGCTATTGCCACCACTTTCTTTGCCATGCACCTCATCTCCTTATACTCCTGTCTACTTTCCTCATCTCTCCAAAAATCCCACTCCTTCATCGCCAACCTCTTTCTCTGTATACTGTCCTGTATTTCCTCAGTCCACCACCAGGTGTCACTGTACTCCTTCCTCCATCCACATGTCACACCAAGCACCTTTCTAGCTGTCTCCCTTATTAGCTCTGCTGTACTTATCCAGATATTTTGTAAATCGTCAGTGCCACCCAGTGCCTGTTTTAACTCTTCCCTGAACTTCACCTCACAATCACCCTTTTCCATTTCCCACTGTTTGATCCTTGGTGCTGCCGTTACACTCCTCTTCTTGATCATCGTCATCTTACAGACCAATAGTATCTGCTGTCTAACTACACTCTCCCCTGTCATCACTTTACAGTCTCCAATCTCTTTCAAACTGGCCCTCCTACATTGGATATACTCCACCTGTGTGCATCTCCCTCCACTTTTGTATGTCTCCTTATGTTCCTCCCTCTTGTTGTAGTATGTATTCACCACAGCCATGTCCATCCTTTTTGCAAAATCCACTACCATCTCACTGTCTGCATTCCTTTGCTTAACACCATACATACCCATCCCTTCCTCATCCCCTCTGTTCCCTTTACCAACGTGGCCATTGAAATTTGCTGCAATCGACACACTGTCACCCTTTGCTACAATCATCACCATGTCATCAAAATGACTTCACATTTTTCTTTCTTGTCCAGCGCACAAGCAGCTTGCATAGCATATGCACTAACAACATTCATCATTACACCATCCATTTACAGATTCATAAACATCACTCTATCAGACACTCATGTCATCCTCCAAAAACACCCTTTGCATACTGTTCCATCAGGATAACCCCCACCCCCTTTCCCCTCCCATCAACACCCTGATAGCACAATTGTGACCTACCTCCATTACACCTAGCCATGCTCCCCTTCCATCTGGTCTCTTGCACACACAATATATCCACCTTTCTCTGGTGATCATATCAGCTAGCTCTGTCCCTATACCAGTCATACTGCCAACATTAAAAGTTCTTCCCCTCACTACCACACTCCTTGCCTTTCTTCTCCCTTCTTGCTAAATGAGTGTTGGACATCCTCCAGGGTATGTCTGTCAATGCAAGGCTGCTGTGCTATTAAATGATGCAAGTGTGTTACAGCAATTTTAAGACAGTGTCACTAATTTTGTCCCATTGGCCCCCCATGTATGTGTGGCGTTCTACAGATGTCTTGCTCTAACGGGTTGAGAGGGATGACTGAGAAGCAAGAGTGTGAATACAGTGTGTCATACTGACATAGAACAGAAATGTATATCAGGTATTACCTGTGCACATGTCAGTATGAATAGGTGTATCTGGCCACCTCATAACAACAGACATGGGATGAAAAATGTCAGTTAAATATTCTGTACATGTTGTACATGTGTGTAATCTTAGTTACTGAGCAACCAACAGATTGAAATTTCTACAGCTGCTGGTTGTTGCATTGCCCTGACACAGCCATGGGTACTACAATAAGCATGATTATCTGTTTGAAATTGGAGAGGTGTCCAGCTGTGTTATGACTGTGTGTCCATGCCTACTACAAACAGGTATATGAACACCAACATAGCTGCATGAACTCAGCAATACCTTACTTGTAAAACCTGCCTCAACCAAAGTAGAGTAATCCCCTTTGCTGGACAGCAGCAATACACAAACCACAGACTTGGTCCCTATATTGGCTGTACATGAAAAATTAGGAGCTGACACCAAATTGGCATCAAATCTATCTTTATCTGATCAAGCATATAAGGTCACAGGTGGAGTACTGTAAGGCTAACTATGAGTACAAACTGGACAGGTCCACCAAGGCCAATCACAAGCCATCTTCACATATGTCTGCAATCACAGAGGCAACAAACCAACCCACCTTGTAATGGTGGTCAATCAGACCACATACACAAACAACATAGCCATAGCCAACCTGCTACAGATAGGCAAACATCACCTTCTGGCTCAGAATCAGTATAGGTGAATACGCACAGCACCCACACCCCTCCCCTCATCACCAGTGAGCAGGTACATATTGCCTACTGAAAGAAAACAAACATAAGTATCCGTGGGACCTGATAACATCCCTGTCTGCATCCTACATTAACTCAGGCATGTGATCCTAGCTCGATTACACACTGTAGTCACACCAAGCCTTGGCACCATCCTCACCCCATCCGCATTAAAGATGGCCAATGTCATCCCTCTACACAGACATGAATGGGGAGTAGAGGATTATGAAATTAACTAGTCCTCATTGTGGGAAATATGCCAAATCAGGACCAGCAGTGCAATGCAAGAAGATACAGTGCTGATAGATTACAGGGGTATGTTGTGGTTGTGAGTGGTTGTTACTGGTATTCAATGTAGCTGTGCAGGTTCTGTACATACTGTTGCCAAATATATGAGGTCCTGTGATGTGTTTCCCTTTTTACATCTTCCAGCTGCAATATTTCATCAGCAAAGGTCTACTTTCTCAGCGGGTGAGACAAATATAATAATAAAAGCCATACTACATAAAAATGCCATAATGTTTGGCCAGAGCCAGCAACATCTGTGGGAGAGGACCGGCCTGTGGGATGACCTATTCCATAAGGTAAATGATGTCGGCCTGCTTGCACGTACATATCAGCAGGTCTAGCATCTTGCAAATGACCTCATACGCCATGCCCGGCAAATGGCTGCTGCAGTGTCCATGGACCGCACAGTCACGGGTGCAAGCCCAGTCATGCAGCCCTCACTGACACCCACCGAGGAGCTCCTCGGAAACCTTGTGACACCCATCCCAGTATAACATCAGGGTACAGAACCCCCACATGCTGGAGGTGGGTGGCACTCAGACAATGGACGAGGGGTGTGCAGGTAAGGCCCCAATGGAGATTAATAGACTAGTGCAGCAGGCTAGTGTAGCAGACATACTTGTATTTGTAGAGTATGTATGTGCATGTGTCAGGTCAGATTGCAGTTGTGGATGGGGTTTTCTAATGCACAGAATTGCACATTTATGGTGAAGGACAGCAAATTGTGTAGTATTGGGGGTTGTACTGTAAATGTGCAGACATGGTGCATCCGTCCTGTATCAATGGAACATGTGAGTCAGCTGACAATACTTCTCTCACACAACTAGCTAGGTCCATCTGGTCTGCATGTGGGATGGCAGCCTGAAGCTGGTGAGTATGGAATTGTTATGTTGTGGTTTGCCAATACCCCAGGCATGTGAAGGCCATACAATGTACCTTGCACAAAACTGTCACTCATAACCATATTGCTTTATGTGCATGTTCAGTTTTGGTGGGGTTAACTACATTGCATCACCGTGGTCAGCACAGGGGCCTATCTGAAGAGAATGTAACAGCTCTGTAGCATACCTCACAACCTGTCAGTGCAAGACTTCTGGACAGAGACAAAAAAAAATGGGGAGGGGGCAAACTGCCTAAGATAGGGCATGTGTAAAACATTACTGTCATACAGTGGATATAAACAGTGTACACACCCCTGTTAAGATGCCAGGTGGTTGTGATATATACAAATTGAGACCGCAATATGTCAGCCCACACCTTTTCCAACCTGTAATGTGACCTATGACAGGGACAATTCACTTGTAAAACCAATCAATCTTTTGGCACCAAATATGGAGTACACAAACCTTACAATAAGCTGGATGCATATATGTGTACACCCTTCAAATAATATTTTATTGCAGCAGTTTGTGATTTACTGACAGCATTCAGTCTGCTTGAATACACACCTGCCAGCAAGTAAAGGCACACTGAGTAACACCAAATAACAGTCTGCTGTCCAAGTAGGATATTCATGACATATGCTCAGTTGCCTGCAACAGCAACAGCCATGGCATGCAGACAGCTTACAAAGCAGCAAAGGGATCTCATATTTGAAAGGTTTCAGTCAAGAGTAGGGTACAACAACATTACCACAGCATTGCATATACCATAGAACACAGTGGAGACAGTTGTCAAAAGGTGGATTGAATATGGAACAACAGTGCTGTTGAAAAGAACCTGACCTCCCTCCAAAAGTGATGATAAGACATATCAAAACCTGGTCTGGGTGGCTGCCAGGAGACATACATCTATTGCAAGTACTGGCATTGTGTACTACATGTGAGAACACTCTCCCATATTCTGCATGCATCTGGCCTATGGGGTATGGTTAGAAGATGGAAGCATTTCCCCACACCAAGAAACATTCAGGGATGGATACAATTTCCAGTACAGCACATCAAGTCTCCCAAAGGCATTTGTGAAAATGTGTTATGTTGTAATGAGACTATGGATTGACCTCACAGCCACAATATCAAAAGGTATGTCTGGTTCACAAAGAAGACCCTTCTTAACCTGAATACCAACATCCCCATGGTGAATAATGCTGGTGGCAGTGGCCTGCTGTGGGGATGCTGTTCCAAAGCCAGAACTGGGCCTGTAGTTATGGTGACGGGAATTATGTACTATTCCAAATAACACCCACATCTGGCCTAAATCCATCAAGTGTCTGCAAGAATGCTGAGGATGGGGAGGGGTATCAGCCTTCAAAATTACAAAGACCCGAAGCATACACCCAAAGCTACCTAAGAAAGGCTCCACCTGAACACCAATTATGGATACGGATTGGCTCAGAGCCTAGACCTGCACCAGATAGACAAACCCCAATGTGACTTGAGGAGAGCTGTGCACATGAGCTGCCCTTGCAATATGACAGAGTTGGGTGACCTTTGCATGGAAGAGTGGCCAAATAATGCCAAGTCAAGATGTGCCATGATGATAGACGCCTTCACAAGAAGAGTGAATGCTGTAAGTCACTTACAAGATGCTTCAACAAAGTATCATTTTAAGAGTGTGCAAAGTTATGCAACCACCATATTGTACATATTGCAGTCATTATATTTTACACATAACACATTTGTTTATCGATTGGAATGCACAGGTCATATGTCATATGAAAGGCGGGTAACATATTTGAATGCAATATTGCCGTGTCAACTGATATATTACAAGAACATGGCATGTTAATTGGATTGTGTACACTTATCATATCCACGGTAAGCTTAAACAGTTAGTGGTGTAACAGGAATTTTGTAACCATACATTTACTGCTGGTTTGGAGCTCTGACACTAACATCTATGTCATTAAACAGTGATGCCACTCCTCAGATCATCCCAGTAATATATCATAGAAACACACTGGTTATGATAAACAGTGGAAACATATGAGCCAAACATCTACACATACTCTGAGTATCTGTACAATTGTGAGGTATGTTCTGTAGTACTTGCCACTGTGCTATACAGGTGAACAGCAATGATGTGTACATGGGTGCAGTCTGTGCTTGGGAATAGCCATCACCTACTAACACAAATCACTTATCCCAGAGCTCTATATTATAATTTTCCATGTAGTAAATCTGGTTGCAATACATGATGTTGAGAGCCATGTGTCATGCATGTCACCATTTGGGTAATGCATGGTCCATACAACAGATTTGTGCCACCTCACCTGTAAGTGTGTGTGTGTGGGGGGGGGTGAGTTTACCAGCCAACCTCAGACTGCAAGTATTAAAGTACATATGTTGTCTTCCCCTCACAGGTGGAGATGGGGTTTAGGGTACCTTCCACTTGGGAACTGATGTCATTATCTCTGCAGACTCTGACAATGATAATAGAAATAGTGAGGTACAGGTGGGGTTGTTAGGGGATAAATCTGTTCCATTGGTTGGCATTTCACTCTTGTCCACACCATCCCCACACACAGTGACAATGCCCACAAATACCCCATCACCAGTGGCCACAGATGATGGCCAGTTGGCAGGTGGTGGCATTGAACAGGTTAGTGTGGTGACTATGGCAATTGTGAGTGTAGACACTGGCCATAGACAGAGTGCAGATGAGGTCCCACACAGGCGGATGGACAAGGGTGCTCGCAGGAGAACCGCTACTCATCAATCTGCTGTTCCCAAGTGTCATAGCAGGTGTCACCAAACACATGTTTCAGGCTATCATGAATGAAAAGGCATGTAGTGAATTCCACACTAGACGAATACTCAGGGTATTGTCTGTAATTCTTCCTGATTTATGTTGTGACATACATGACCTTAAGGCCACACGTCCAAATACTGAGGTCATGAATATTTGGTGGGGTGAGACCTTGGCAGTCCTCGACCATGGCATGTCTGTGCTATAGCGTGTGGATGGGAGATGGGCATCGGCCATGTGGATGTTGTCAGCACCAACAACAGCTGGGGCCATGCACCTATACATTCCCATAGTGGCAGTGAAACCAGTACTACTGAAGGGGGGTTGCTGTCTATATCACACCAGAGCAGGGCATGGGCACATGGTCCTGTGCAGTCCCATCAGGGACACGGATCCAGTAGACAGCAGCCACCATCAGGAAGCAGTAATGCATCTGGCCTTGAGCCTGGTGGTGCCAGTAATACCCCTGGCAGGACCAGTTCCCCTGTCCGTGGCTAGAGATGGTGAACTAAACACCCTGCCATGTATGGTCCACAGCTGTCCAATGTACCCCTGTGCAGGGCAGCCACATGGCTTGACTATGTGCATACATACACACACACATCTGTATTATAGGCAGGTCACCTCCAGACACACACAGCACCTCTGCAAAGCCCATCTATTGGATACTACTCCAAACACACACACATATGATGTCAACCATATGGCCTAGCCTAGGCATCTGGCAAACCCACACCACACACTGTGCATATGATGATACCTGTGCCACATTCTTGTCATTCATACCATTGATGTAAGGACATGCATCTGATGCACACAGTGAGTATAGCACAGTGTAGCTATGTAATACCATGTAAGGAGCTGTCTGCTTGCATTTGTTATGGGTACACATACAAGTGTATGTACCTTATTAGCCAGTATGCATTATTGCTGTTAGTACCACTGACTGAATGGAGTCTGACATACTGTATTCTGTTTGTGTTCTAGGTGTCTGTGTGTCTGCAGGCTGTGGCCCTGCAGACATTTCCAAGAGTGAGTATGGCAGAGTGGGGACACGCTGACCATGTCATAGGCAAGGTACAGCTTTATATGTACATGTACCAGGTGTGTATGCATGCAACAATGGGTGAGGGACACTGTTGTCAGATAGTGTGACTTTGCATACATACCCCTTGTCACAGACAGATAGCCTTCAGACATATCAGCTCAGTCTTGTGTAGTACCACAGGCTCATACATACTGAACAGGTTACTGAAGTACTGTCAGCAGGTCCCCCACAAGCATAGCCATTACATTAACTGCAACAGATTCACCTGTCAACGCCTGTTGGCTCTGCCATTTCTTTTCCATACACTCAACCCTGATGCAGTTGATGAGGGCATGCATGATACTTTGTTTGGCAGGTGTGCGGTATGTATTTCTGAGTTCACTGAGTGGAACAGGGAGACAAAATGGTATATCCTTTGTATTCACACAGTAATGACTGACACAGGGAATGTGCACACAGTAAGATAAACACAGTTGGCAATAGGTAGATTAGTAAACCTACATTTCCACCTTGATATACTGTACTACTACATACACATGGCATTCTCATTATAGATTATATGCATGGAACATTGCACACTACTTCTTACAACATGTAATGGTCTGAATGCCTTCATGGATGGTGAGATAACCCACCAGAAATAGGATGCAGAGTCATGTATTGCTCCAACAAGCCTGGACAAGTGATAGTGTAGCACACATTGTATCAGTATGATGTTTCAGTCAGGTATGATACCTGATGGTGGCATGTATGTCACTACACTCACTTTGGCCGATATAGCAAAAGTATCACATACATGGGCATTGTTAAGGGACACAGACCACATATAAGTTCCAAACATCTGGATATTCCATAGACATCTGTAGAGAGGACTGGAATGGCGTGCACAATGGTTTAACATGCTGCATGTGAGATAGATGCTGTTACCATGCTATATAAAGTAATGCCATTGGGAGGAGGTAAACAGGCATGGATGGTACACAAATCAAAATGGTATCAGATAAACAGAATATGATCTTCACCCAAAGACACACACAGTTGCCAGTATTGAGATTAGAACCCCTACCTATTTAGTTATTTTTACTATAGTGTTACGCAGTTATCAGACATGCCATGGAACTTACATGATTTCACCTACTCCCAAGGTACTTCTAAAGTGAATGACATCAACAGGCCTAGTAAAGTAGGGTGATGGGAAGTTTACAGGGTGGTACACAACAGAAAATGTTATAACACACACAGTATACGATTCTCACAAAAACACACGCAGTTGCCAGTAGTGAGATTAAAACCCCCACCTATCTAGTTATTTCTACTATAGTGTTATGCAGTTATCAGACATGACATGGAGCTTATATGATTTCACCTCCTCCCAAGGTACTTCTAACGTGAATGACATCAGCAGGCCTAGTAAAGTTGGGTGATGGCAGGTATACAGGGTGGTACACAGCTCAAAATGGTGTAACCCACACAGTATATGAGTCTTACACAAACACACACACCCAGTTGTCAGTAGTGAGATTAGAACCCCTACCTATCTAGTTATTTCTACTATAGTGTAAAGACAAGATAGCACTCACAACAAGCTCCGTGCACACAAGAAAATAAATAAAAACAAGTCCAAAAAGTCAAAACTGTTGCACGGAGAAGCAGGACTCTTGAAAAGCAATGTCCATGTATATTCAAAAATGCTGCCTGTAATGGCACACCATCAACTGTTCTTTAAATTCAAAAGTCAGTTACAAAAAGTCACAACTTGCTATTCAGCACTGTCAGGAACTTCCAATTGCATCAGTTAACTTCACCGAACAATAACTTGTAGACATTCAAATACACTAATCCAAGCGTTCAGCGAAGTTTAAAGAAAAAGAAAAGTTTATTTAACATCCGGCTAGCGCTTTCAACAAGGTCTTCTTCAGGCCGTTATACAATTTTTCAAAAACTTTCACATACATTTATAGAGGATGTGACACAAACAATCTGATGTCATATCCTGTGCAATTTAAAAACAGTTAAAAATGAAAGCATTCACCTAACCATTTAAACACAGTGACATTTAAACACATAGCACTCTTGGTAGGAATAGCAAATATAGCTACTGTTTATAAAAGCATCAAAACTTTTTTTACATCCCTAAAACTATTACGAATAAAATATGTTAGAACTTTAAAATTATAAAACATTCTACTAACCATTTAAAGGCTATTGAGTTAAAATACCTGACTTCTAGTCAGGTATGACTTCTTACAAGCAACATTAGCACATGCGTTGACAAATGCCATAAACTACACTATTATTCGCACGATCATCAACAATTACATTTCTGTGACTGTTCACACTAAAATACCTTGAAAGACTGAATATTCTACTAAACATTCAGGCATCTTGAAGTAGTATACCTAACATTCCGTTAGGTGTAAAAAATTGTAATATTACCAAGCGCTAAATTCTTGTTACTTATAGCACATATAAGACCTATGTGTGTAGGGGGGGGTTTGGGATGAAAGGGGGGGAGGGGGGAATGTGATACAGATGATGGTGTATGAAACAACTGGTGAAAGGTCAGTCATGCCAGACAAGGGGGTGGAATAGAAAGGGTAAAGGGAGTGGGGGGAGAAAACTATGTTAGAACTTTAAAATTATAAAACATTCTACTAACCATTTAAAGGCTATTGAATTAAAATACCTGACTTTTAGTTAGGTATGACTTCTTACAAGCAACATTAGCACATGCGTTGACAAACGCCATAACCTACACTATTATTCGCATGATCATCAACAATTACATTTCTGTGACTGTTCACACTAAAATACCTTGAAAGACTGAATATTCTACTAAACATTCAGGAATCTTGAAGTAGTATACCTAACATTCCGTTAGGTGTAAAAAATTGTAATATTACCAAGCGCTAAATTCTTGTTACTTATAGCACATAAAAGACCTACGTGTGTGTGTGTGTGTGTGTGTGTGGGGGGGGTTGGGATGGAAAAGGGGGGGGAAGGGGGGAGTGTGATACTGATGATGGTGTATGAAACAACTGGTGAAAGGTCAGTCATGCCAGACAAGGGGGTGGAATAGAAAGGGTAAAGGAGTGGGGGAAAAAGGGGGTGGGAAGGGCAGGAAAGCAAGGGATGGTAAATGATCTATACACAAATAGGATCAGAAACTAGGGAAAGAGGCGAGCACAGTGACAGAGTCATGCTAGAAAGTATTAAGCTACGTGTTGGAATATGACTGGAAAACTAGATTCAGCGAATAGGTTTACCTTTGAGTATGGGCTTGATTGATATCCTGTCATTTAAGCCGAGGCTCCTATCAGCCCTCAATCTAATGATCCATCTCACCTCTGTCTGTTCTGTTTTATTATACACATCCCCTCTTCTATTACCCGGTTTGTTCAAGTCTATTACTTGAAACACAAAGCTATGTTCCTTCGAGGTATCCGAGACATATTTGGCAAGTGCATTGGATAAACATAGCATCTTAATTTTATAAACATGCTCCCTAATTCCGTCTTTAAGTTTTCTATCTGTTTTTCCTACGTAAAACGCAGGACAATATACGCAGGTGGCCAAATATATAATATGTTCAGAATCACATGTAGCTGGTGATGTAAATGTGAATTCTTGTTTAGTAGTTGGGTGCGTAAATGCATTGGATTCTTTGATATACCTACATTGGTTACATTTATGACATTTCTTTGTTGTATTAATGTTATCACCACTAGGTCCTGCTCTATCTATCCTATTTGGGCCGCACAACATCTTATGAAGGTTCATTTTATTTTTATATGTAAATTTAGGGGTATCACCTAACATCTTAGAAATGGTTGCATCTGTTAAAAGGATATCCCAGTGTTTCTTATAAATGTACTTAATGCTATTTACATCCTGAGTAAAATGTATGGGAATCCGAACACACTGATTACTATTATCGGGGAAATGTCCAGGGCTCAATGTGTCAGCATGTTGCACAGCAAAGTATGGATGTGCTCTACCTTCCCTTAGACAGTCTATCCCTCTAAAGTTTTCTTCAATTTCATCCTCTGCATACGACCTCTCCAAAAATTTAGTCCGTAAGTCGTCGAACTCACCCAGAAATCCTGGATCTTTAGAGTTCAACCTAGATGCTCGCATCACTTGGCTCCTCATAATATTACTAAATACATGGCCTGGATGCATACTGCTGCGATGAAGTAAGGTGTTTCTATAGCATTGTTTCCTGTACACCCTTGTATTCAGTGAACCATCAGGAAGCTTTTCTATGTACACATCTAGGTAGGGTATAACTTCTCTCGATTTAGTCATAGAGAATTTTAGAAATTTCGTAGCCGTGTTCATTTTAATTTCCAAAATATTTAATTCCTCCTCTGTACCACCCCAAATCAGAAAGAGGTCATCAACAAATCTGGTGTAACAGAGGGCATATTTCCTAAATTTATCAAACTGAAAAAGTGATTCATCCTCGCAATCGGCCATAACTAAGTTGGCGTAGCTATTGGCACAAGAAGTGCCCATAGCTATGCCATCCTTTTGTATATAAATTTGACCATTAAAAATGAAGATGTTATTCATTAATACTATTTCCATTAGGTTACAAATCACCTCAATTCTGCCTTCAGAGTAAGTACCTTCCTTCACTAACCGTCTATTAAGCCTCCTGAGTCCATCATGATTTGGTATCACTGTAAAGAGTGACTGAACATCAAATGTTACTAACAATCTATCATGTATGTCATGCTTATTTTGGGTTTCCACCATTTCCTCATATAGTTTAATTAAAAACTGTTTCGTATCCCTTAATATATGCTCATACTTGTTAACTATAGGCCTTAACAAAGATTCCAAGTATAGAGATATGGGCTCAGTAATCCACCCTTTACCTGCAACAATGGGTCTCATTGGTGGACATTCACCATCTTTGTGTATCTTAGGGATACCTTGAATGATAGGTATAGTAGGATGTTCAACTATAAAGTATTTAAATAATTCCTCATTAATTTTACCTTCCTTCAACATAGCATCTAAACTGTTGTACACATTAGATATAATCCTATCAACTGTATTAGTATTAATCTTTTGGTAGAAGCTATTGTCATCTAACATTGAGGTCATCCGTTGTTTATAGAAATCCATGTCCATCACAACGACTGGACCACCCTTATCAGCAGGCCTTATCATGATTGTCCTATCATTCTTTAGGCTTGTAAGTGCTTTTCTTTGGGTTGGTTTTAAGTTACCAGCCCATCTCTTACTTCTATTAGCATAATCATTCTTATGTAAGTCTTGTTCAACAAGTTGGGAATAAGCTTCTATGAGGGGATGGTAATTAGGAACATAGGTACTAGGTTTTCTGAATGGATGTTGTGTTTCCAAAGAATTATAAAAATTTAATTTAATTTGCAAATTACGAATAAATAGTTTCAAGTCAATAACACTATCAGTAATGTCGCTTCTGGTCGATGGAATAAAAGTTAGTCCTTTTTCTAAGACAAACTGCTCTTCTTCAGTCAATTTCCTGGTGGATATATTCCACACTAGGGATTTTTGTTCCCTTGCCAGATCTTCTTTAATGTAGGTCTAGTTTCAGTTGGTTCTGCTGGCCTCTTTCTCTGTCTCCCCCTGCTTATGGAACGTCCTCTCCCCCTCCCCTCCTCTCCATTGACTGGCAATAGGGAAAAGGTGGGGTGGGGTGTTTTTAAATTGCACAGGATATGACAACCAATTGTTTATGTCACATCCTCTATAAATGTATGTGAACGTTTTTGAAAAATTGTATAACGGCCTGAAGAAGACCTTGTTGAAAGCGCTAGCCGGATGTTAAATAAACTTTTCTTTTTCTTTAAACTTCGCTGAACGCTTGGATTAGTGTATTTGAATGTCTACAAGTTATTGTTCGGTGAAGTTAACTGATGCAATTGGAAGTTCCTGACAGTGCTGAATAGCAAGTTGTGACTTTTTGTAACTGACTTTTGAATTTAAAGAACAGTTGATGGTGTGCCATTACAGGCAGCAGTTTTGAATATACATGGACATTGCTTTTCAAGAGTCCTGCTTCTCCGTGCAACAGTTTTGACTTTTTGGACTTGGTATTATTTATTTTCTTGTGTGCACGGAGCTTGTTGTGAGTGCTATCTTGTCTTTACATTGTGGTTTTATTTATTTCATACCACTCACACAAGCATGGCAGATAAAAATGTTGAAAGTTCTTCTATAGAACTACCTTATAATCCAGAAATTGTTATGAAATCCCAAACGTGTCCTGCAGTTAACAATAGCAGGTTTGAGAATGCTGTTAAAGGTGAGAACAATCCATTACTTAATTACAATTTTTCTTTTGGTAATGATGAGAATGAAAACATACTACATGATTATCAAGGGCTTGATATAATGTTACAAGAGATGGAAAGTGATTTTATGAGGTTAAAACGTCTCCAATTACAGAGACAACATTTTGAAGCCTGTTTAGCACGTAAAATTGTTCCCAGGGGGTTGAGGGTTTTGAAAATGCCCACTACTGGAACAGTATACACAGATTTACTATATTCATGGCAACAGATTAATTTAGAAACTAGCTATAAATATATGGAACTGTTGAATACGTATTTTTTGCCTATTGAAAATGCCCTGAGAGATAAAATTAAAGAACAACAAGTGAGTTTACATAAATTGTATCCAAAACAAATATTAGACAATAGACTAGACAGGATGTTAGATGGTGTGTTCATATTTGAGAAAAAGTTACTACAACAAAAAAGAGATAAAATTAGGAGGGACACTAACGATTTCAAAAGGGGCAATGTCTTCACCTGGCCCAGAGTGGAGACTTCACTCACAGGGCCAAAGGATGGTAGAGAACAGATGCAAGATAAACTGCACAATACCAGTAGTAACAAGAAAGATGTATTAACAGATATACGGAGTGAAGGAGACCTGAATGTATCAGATATACATAGTAGCAATGGTATAGCTAAAAGAAAAGAAGGTGAACAAGGTCGCATGAAAAACAAAACTATAGTAACATCAGCTTTAATACACCATGATAATAGAAACAATAGTAGTGCATCACCAGTGAGTAATGTACATGATATCTCTGTATTTGAGGAAGCAAATAGACGAATAGATATATGTGAACATATAGAGGAGGGCACTAATAGTACAAGTGGTGATAATATGAATAATAGTTTGACCCCATGCACCATCACTAATGGGACTCCCAGTAAGAGTAATTGCCCACCCCACCCTTTCCCTATTGCCAGTCAATGGAGAGGAGGGGGAGGGGGGAGAGGATGTTCCATAAGCAGGGGGAGACAAAGAAAGAGGCCAGCAGAACCAACTCAAACTGGACCTACATTAAAGAAGATCTGGCAAGGGAACAAAAATCCCTAGTGTGGAATATATCCACCAGGAAATTGACTGAAGAAGAGCAGTTTGTCTTAGAAAAAGGACTAACTTTTATTCCATCGACCAGAAGCGACATTACTGATAGTGTTATTGACTTGAAACTATTTATTCGTAATTTGCAAATTAAATTAAATTTTTATAATTCTTTGAAAACACAACATCCATTCAGAAAACCTAGTACCTATGTTCCTAATTACCATCCCCTCATAGAAGCTTATTCCCAACTTGTTGAACAAGACTTACATAAGAATGATTATGCTAATAGAAGTAAGAGATGGGCTGGTAACTTAAAACCAACCCAAAGAAAAGCACTTACAAGCCTAAAGAATGATAGGACAATCATGATAAGGCCTGCTGATAAGGGTGGTCCAGTCGTTGTGATGGACATGGATTTCTATAAACAACGGATGACCTCAATGTTAGATGACAATAGCTTCTACCAAAAGATTAATACTAATACAGTTGATAGGATTATATCTAATGTGTACAACAGTTTGGATGCTATGTTGAAGGAAGGTAAAATTAATGAGGAATTATTTAAATACTTTATAGTTGAACATCCTACTATACCTATCATTCAAGGTATCCCTAAGATACACAAAGATGGTGAATGTCCACCAATGAGACCCATTGTTGCAGGTAAAGGGTGGATTACCGAGCCCATATCTCTATACTTGGAATCTTTGTTAAGGCCTATAGTTAACAGGTATGAGCATATATTAAGGGATACAAAACAGTTTTTAATTAAACTATATGAGGAAATGGTGGAAACCCAAAATAAGCATGACATACATGATAGATTGTTAGTAACATTTGATGTTCAGTCACTCTTTACAGTGATACCAAATCATGATGGACTCAGGAGGTTTAGGTTCATAGGTTCATAGGTTCATACTAGGCTATCTGCCCGAGGGCATTTACAAGCCTAGCCCATAGTTTTGTGGCTTACGCCACCCCTTTAGTATGGGGAACTATACCCATTATTTTGCTGTGCCTCTGTTGAGCAGTGAAACTGAGGTAATCCCTGGGGTATATCTGCGATCTCCCATCCATTGGTCAAGATTTCTCTTGAACAAGGCCAGCGAGGTGCTCTGCCTCACATATACCGGGATTTTATTCCACAGCATAGGGAGTCTTTGGGTGATGAATCTATCCCTCCAGCACGTCCTATTAATAGCCGTGTCGAGGTTTAAGTCTCCGCCCTTGTGGCTCTGACAGATCTAGATTTTTGAGGTGAAGCATATTCATCAAATCTGGGTTTGACATGGCCTTGTATGTTAGGCAAAGGTCACCTCTGAGCAAGCGGTGGCGACTGAATAGAGCTGGAGTTCTTTCAGTCGGGCAGCATAGGACAGATGTTTGAGACCCTTTATCCTTTTGGTGAGGAACTTTTGTGGCCTCTCCAGCTGCTGCAAGTGTCGGGTCAGATACATTCGAATGGGGCATTGTACTCAATCATTGGTCTGATGAGTGATGAGTATAGGGAGACTATGACCTCCCTTGATCTAGATGAGAATCCCTTCATGATAAGGTGGGCAATGTAGAAGGTCTTCCTAACTACTTTAGCTACATGGGTGTCGAATGACAGACTACTATCAACCTGGGTCCCCAGGTCCCTGATAACTTCTTCTGTACTCAGTGGATTGCCACCTATTTGGTAGCTAGGGGTAACCTTGTTTTTCCCGAAGGGTATGACTATGCATTTTTTGGCATTTAACTTTAGGCGATGGCTCTGGCACCAGTTATCCATTTCTGTGAGACCCTTCTGAAGGATATCTGTGTCAGATGTGTTTTCTACTATGGCCCAGTTTGCAGTCATCTGCAAACTTTGTCAGCCATAACCCTCCTGTGTTTGCTTGTACTTGGAAAAGTAGATGCCAAACAAGAGTGGGCCCAGGACTGAGCCCTGTGGTACACCACTTGTGACAGGCTTTGAGTCTGACATGGCGCCAGCAACTCTGACCCTGTGGGTTCTGTCACTCAACCAGTTTGCAACCCATCTTGTGATGTATGGGTTAACATTTAAGCTGATGAGTTTTTCAATGATACCCGAGTGGGGTATTGTATCAAAGGCCTTCGCCAGATCGAGGTAGACTGTATGGACTGCCTTTCCCTCATCAATGGCTTTGGTGACTGTTTCGAAAAAGTCAACCAAGTTTAGAAGGCATGATCTGCCTTTGACAAAGCCTAACTGGGATGGATCCAAAGTCTGCAAATTCCCTATGTCTTTATTTATGAGGTCCATTATGATCCTCTCCATGGCTTTGCAGATAAGGCTTGTCAAGCTAATTGGCTGGTAATTTCCAGGGTCGGTGGAGGCACCGCCTTTGTGAAGTGGGACCACAGTTGCAGTGCGCCACTCCTGGAGTGCGTATCCAGAGGTAAGACTATGATTAAACAGCTGTCCTAGCTGTGGGTTTAATTCCTCGTTGAGTTCGTGGAGCACACAGCCGGGGACACCATCAGGTCCCATGGATGCTGTGTTTTTTGCTTTGGAGAGAGCAGTTCTCACTTGGGCGTTGGAGATGTTTGTGGGGCTTCAAACGCCTGGTATAGATATCTCTCCTTTTGGGGGAGGGAGAAGTTTGCACTGAACCTGTCAGCCAGTATGTTGGCAATGTCTGTAGGATCAGTAATCTTCACATCATTTTGAACTACTTCTGAGCATATCTGGGAGTTTCCTCCCAGGTTTCTAACATAGATAAAGAAGGCCTTATGATTGTCTTTTGAGTCTTTAGCTATTTTTCTCTCAAAATTTGCTTTGGATGATTTTATGAGAGCTCTTAGTTTTTTACTTATAGTGATCAAGGGTGTCTTACCTTTTAAGGATTTTGCTCTATCTTGTAGTAGCTTCCTCCTTTTGTTGTAGAGTTTGTTTATGGCTGGGGTCCACCAGAGTGGACGCTTGCCTTTGGTACAAAGAGTCTTTGTTTTGCTTGGGATTGCCTTATCCATGCAGTCCTGCAGGTGCTGGTAGAAGGCATTTGTAAGTGATTCAGCGGCTTGAGTACTGTTTTCCGTCGGCTCGGGGGCCTTAAAGGAGACCACACTAGTCTTTAGAAGTGTGAAGTCGGCTTTTGAGAAGTTCTTTACTGTGGTCTTTTTTATTTCAGGTGGGGGTGGGATGAGGACCTCCAGCGAGATTAGTTTGTGATCTGATCTCACCAGTGAGGGGGTATACTTCCGGTGTTGAACATTGTGCTCCCATGTTCGTGATGATGAGATCAAGTATGTTTTCTCCTCCTGTGACGGTTAGTGAAGGAAGGTACTTACTCTGAAGGTAGAATTGAGGTGATTTGTAACCTAATGGAAATAGTATTAATGAATAACATCTTCATTTTTAATGGTCAAATTTATATACAAAAGGATGGCATAGCTATGGGCACTTCTTGTGCCAATAGCTACGCCAACTTAGTTATGGCAGATTGGGAGGATGAATTACGTTTTCAGTTTGATAAATTTAGGAAATATGCCCTCTGTTACACCAGATTTGTTGATGACCTCTTTCTGATTTGGGGTGGTACAGAGGAGGAATTAAATATTTTGGAAATTAAAATGAACACAGCTACGAAATTTCTAAAATTCTCTATGACTAAATCGAGAGAAGTTATACCCTACCTAGATGTGTACATAGAAAAGCTTCCTGATGGTTCACTGAATACAGGGGTGTACAGGAAACAATGCTATAGAAACACCTTACTTCATCGCAGCAGTATGCATCCAGGCCATGTATTTAGTAATATTATGAGGAGCCAAGTGATGAGAGCATCTAGGTTGAACTCTAACTATCCAGGATTTCTGGGTGAGTTAGATGACTTACGGACTAAATTTTTGGAGAGGTCATATGCAGAGGATGAAATTGAAGAAAACTTTAGAGGGATAGACAGTCTAAGGGAAGGTAGAGCACATCCATACTTTGCTGTGCAACATGCTGACACATTGAGCCCTGGTCATTTCCCCGATAATAGTAATCAGTGTGTTCGGATTCCCATACATTTTACTCAGGATGTAAATAGCATTAAGTACATTTATAAGAAACACTGGGATATCCTTTTAACAGATGCAACCATTTCTAAGATGTTAGGTGATACCCCTAAATTTACATATAAAAATAAAATGAACCTTCATAAGATGTTGTGCGGCCCAAATAGGATAGATAGAGCAGGACCTAGTGGTGATAACATTAATACAACAAAGAAATGTCATAAATGTAACCAATGTAGGTATATCAAAGAATCCAATGCATTTACGCACCCAACTACTAAACAAGAATTCACATTTACATCACCAGCTACATGTGATTCTGAACATGTTATATATTTGGCCACCTGCGTATATTGTCCTGCGTTTTACGTAGGAAAAACAGATAGAAAACTTAAAGAGAGAATTAGGGAGCATGATTATAAAATTAAGATGCTATGTTTATCCAATGCACTGGCCAAACACGTCTCGAATACCTCGAAGGAACATAGCTTTGTGTTTCAAGTAATAGACTTGAACAAACCGGGTAATAGAAGAGGGGATGTGTATAATAAAACAGAACAGACAGAGGTGAGATGGATCATTAGATTGAGGGCTGATAGGAGCCTCGGCTTAAATGACAGGATATCAATCAAGCCCATACTCAAAGGTAAACCTATTCGCTGAATCTAGTTTTCCAGTCATATTCCAACACGTAGCTTAATACTTTCTAGCATGACTCTGTCACTGTGCTCGCCTCTTTCCCTAGTTTCTGATCCTATTTGTGTATAGATCATTTACCATCCCTTGCTTTCCTGCCCCTTCCCATCCCCCCCCTTTTTCCCCCCACTCCCTTTACCCTTTCTATTCCACCCCCTTGTCTGGCATGACTGACCTTTCACCAGTTGTTTCATACACCATCATCAGTATCACACTCCCCCCTCTCCCCCCTTTTCCATCCCAACCCCCCCCACACACACACACACACACACATGTAGGTCTTTTATGTGCTATAAGTAATAAGAATTTAGCGCTTGGTAATATTACAATTTTTTACACCTAACGGAATGTTAGGTATACTACTTCAAGATGCCTGAATGTTTAGTAGAATATTCAGTCTTTCAAGGTATTTTAGTGTGAACAGTCACAGAAATGTAATTGTTGATGATCGTGTGAATAATAGTGTAGTTTATGGTGTTTGTCAACGCATGTGCTAATGTTGCTTGTAAGAAGTCATACCTAACTAAAAGTCAGGTATTTTAACTCAATAGCCTTTAAATGGTTAGTAGAATGTTTTATAATTTTAAAGTTCTAACATAGTTTTCTCCCCCCACTCCCTTTACCCTTTCTATTCCACCCCCTTGTCTGGCATGACTGACCTTTCACCAGTTGTTTCATACACCATCATCTGTATCACATTCCCCCCTCCCCCCTCCCCCCCTCTTTCATCCCAACCCCCCCCCCCTACACACGTAGGTCTTATATGTGCTATAAGTAACAAGAATTTAGCGCGTGGTAATATTACAATTTTTTACACCTAACGGAATGTTAGGTATACTACTTCAAGATGCCTGAATGTTTAGTAGAATATTCAGTCTTTCAAGGTATTTTAGTGCGAACAGTCACAGAAATGTAATTGTTGATGATCGTGCGAATAATAGTGTAGTTTATGGCATTTGTCAACGCATGTGCTAATGTTGCTTGTAAGAAGTCATACCTAACTAGAAGTCAGGTATTTTAACTCAATAGCCTTTAAACGGTTAGTAGAATGTTTTATAATTTTAAAGTTCTAACATATTTTATTCGTAATAGTTTTAGGGATGTAAAAAAAGTTTTGATGCTTTTATAAACAGTAGCTATATTTGCTATTCCTACCAAGAGTGCTATGTGTTTAAATGGTTAGGTGAATGCTTTCATTTTTAACTGTTTTTAAATTGCACAGGATATGACATCAGATTGTTTATGTCACATCCTCTATAAATGTATGTGAAAGTTTTTGAAAAATTGTATAACGGCCTGAAGAAGACCTTGTTGAAAGCGCTAGCTGGCTGTTAAATAAACTTTTCTTTTTCTTTAAACTTCGCTGAACGCTTGGATTAGTGTATTTGAATGTCTACAAGTTATTGTTCGGTGAAGTTAACTGATGCAATTGGAAGTTCCTGACAGTGCTGAATAGCAAGTTGTGACTTTTTGTAACTGACTTTTGAATTTAAAGAACAGTTGATGGTGTGCCATTACAGGCAGCATTTTTGATTATACATGGACATTGCTTTTCAAGAGTCCTGCTTCTCCATGCAGCAGTTTTGACTTTTTGGACTTGGTATTATTTCTACTATAGTGTCATGCAGTTATCAGATGCACCACAGAGCTTAAATGATTTCAGCTCATCACAAGGTACTTCTAAGGTGAATGACATCAGCAGGCCTAGTAAAGGTGGGTGATGGGAAGTTTACAGGGTGGTACACAGCTCAAAATGATGTAACACACACAGTATATGATTCTTACACAAACACACACAATCAGTTGGGTCTATATCAGAACACCAAAAGTTCATTCTTTCGAATGTTCTTACATCGACCCCTATTCAGCGAATGCTGACAACATCGAACATTCAGAACAGGAAATTTTTTCCTAGGGAAAAATTTGCTGTTCCAAAACACATATACAACACAAGCACACCAAACAAACAGCAATCCACACGCATACACCCAAAATCTTACAGCTAACCCTACACTAAACTGTACAAACACCACTAACTATCCACTTACCTTAACCCAAACCCTAGCCCTAAGGTCCGTCACTATTGCACACTCACCTGATCTGCGCCCTAACCCTAACTCACCTAATCCACCCTAACTCTCAAGTCCACACAATCGCACACATACCACCCTCACACCCTAACCCTAACTCACCTAACCCATGCCCAATCACACACTTACCTGAACCCGACCCATAACTTTCCACCACAAGGGCTGAAAATAGCAAAACGACAGAAACGGATGACCAAATCCTTTCCCTAGGAAAAAAAATTTGGTTATCTGTTTCCCTATTTTTAGCATTCACTGACTAGGGGTCGATGTAAGAACATTCGAAAGAATGAACTTTCGGTGTTCTGATATAGACCCCAAACAGTTGCCAGTAGTGAGATTAGAACCTCTGCCCATGTAGTTATTTGTGCTATACTGTTACATAGTTATCAAATGTGGTACAGGACTTGCTGGGCTGACAACTGGCCAAAGGTGCTGATAACTGCACAGCTGAGGTAAACTGTTACAGGTGCCAGAAATTCTGCCTTCAGTTTTTCCCTTAGATCTTGCTAGTTCTTTCTTTCTTGCACTTCAAATCGTCGAATAGCTTTGCACTTCAACAGGTTTTTTTATCAATTATTTTAGCACACCTGACAGCCATCAGCAGTAATCGTTCCTCACGGAATTAGCTCCAGTACTTAGTAGTTATGACCACCCTTCCTGGCATGATTAAAGTGCAGCTCTCTGTGCTTTTGCCCATTAACCTGGTGCACATGGGCATTCTGAGGCACTGTTGCAACTGACTCATGCACACAGACAACCCTCTCCTCTAAACTCCCAACACTCAGACGTGTGAAAGATACCCCTATATCACCGAATTGGAAGATATGCACTCTCTAGCAAAGACTGGACTAGCTGGTGAAGAGGAAAAGGGTCAACACCTGCAACACACCACATGGAACTCATACCCCTCCATAACACCCACTATCGCATACACACAATAACCACACACCCACCTTCACAGAGGCACTCAATAGACATTTAGCCAAACAGCAGAGACCACCAAGAGAGACACTCACTTGACCACCACAACACAGCACAAACTACAGGACACATATCTCACCTACACAGTGTATCTCTCAACCTAAGCCCCAAAGGCTAACCACCTTGCCTGATACAGTAATCATAGCTGAATCAATAGCGATGCACACAGATGTCCCACTGACTAGGTTGAACATGGAGGAGGTAACAGTCAGCTATTAATCAGGTGCCAAAATCTAACACATAACCCATCCATTCAGGTCACTCCACAACAACTATAAGTATCACTCTGCCATTGTCCATGTGTGTGGGAATGACCTGAGAGGCACCTCCATGGATTATATGAAAACAGACATGGTGGAGCTCTCAGATTATGTGGGCCAGGCAGGTATGAGAGTAGCCATGAGCAGTATACTACTGTCACCCAGAATGATACTGCAGTACAAACAGTACTTCAACAATTGGCTTAAGTGTCTGGTGTCACTCTCATGGGATCCTGTATCTGTCTGCTTGTGATGACATGATTGACAGACTGTGATGGCTTGCCAGAGATGGCCTGCATTTGTCATCCCTGGGTTTGCAGGTACTGACTAAGTGTCTTGCCACTCCTATAGTGCCTTTTCAGTCGGAGTTCCAAATCAAATTACCACTGTAACAGCTATACATATATGCAATCTGAGGGTCATGCTGCTCAACACTAGACATCTACATCTTAAGATGCAGCCAGTCAAAGCACTCCTCAAAATGGAGAACATTGGCATTTGTGCTGTAATGGAAACCTGGTTTACAGCAGGGGACAGCATCATTGCACTACTGGCCTATAACACATTTTACATCTATCAGCCCCAAAACATGGACCACAGCTACAAAAGTAATGGTGTCTCCATATTAATAATGGATATGCACACATCCAAAATAGTATCCCAGCATAATGCATCTGAGATACTTCAGATACAACTGACATTGGGTAATAGTGCAATCCAGGCCATAGCCTGCTATAGGTCTATATCCATGTCCCTAGACTCTCAATCCACATTCCTCAACAACCTGGAATCTATCAAGGTCCAACACAACACTCTCATACTAGGAGAGTTCAACTACTTCTCCATCAACTGGGTAAGATACTCACGCACCAATACACTGGCCCAAGGCTTTCTGGAATTCATCATTTCCAATGCACTGGACCAGCTCATTCTGACATCCAGTAGAGGAAGCAACATCCTTGACATGTGTTGATTACTAACATATGGGACCATTGCTTGACAACAGAAGTCAATCACTAACTGGTCAGATCCAACATAGCGTAATTACCATGGAAATCCACATCTCACCCAGACTCCCTGCAAAGGTAACCACCTTGAAAAGCTTCTCCAAATCTGACTTTAGACTCATAAGAACAGAGGTGGCTAACTTCACAGCACCCATGCCCATGGAAAATACCTGCATGACTACTGAATCATACACAAATACACTGTACAAATGTACAGCAATGCATGGAACTAGCTATACCAAACAGAACCATGACACACTCCTCCAAACACTGGAGGCCAATCTGGTGGTCCCCTGCCATTAATAACCTGTACAAAAGAAGGAAGAAATTGTTGCAGAAAAGGTGTAGTCCTAAGAGTGGTAAAACACCCTTATTAGCCTCAACAACAACTTGAGATCCCTCATGAAATCATCTAAAGTCACCTTTGATGGCAGAATTGCAGCAGACACTGACAACAATCACAAATCCTTTGATAGTTATATCAGCAACCTCCATGCCAATACCCAGAAGTGCTCTGAGTTATTGCACAATGCTACCTCCTATACTGAGTCAACAGATATTGCCAACATTCTTCTCAGCACATTCAGTGCTAGCTTTACTCCTCTCTCCCCCCCCTAGGAGAACAATCAGAATGCCAGAAGAATGCCAGGCACCCAAGATTACTGCCACCCAGGTTACACCTGCTTTGTCCACAGGCAAGAATACACATTCTATGGGGCCCCAAATTATACCTGGCTGTGCTCTACATGAACTACAAAGATACCTGACATCACATCAGTGTGCCCTGTTCAGTCATAGCCTCACATCAGGCTTTGTCTTTCCCAAATGCGGCACTCCTACAGTCATCCCTCTCCATAAAGGTGTGGCAACTACAGACCCTGGCAATTATCAGTCCAGTAGTCTGACAAGTCTGATATGTACAGCCATGGAGCGCATCAGCATGGACCTGATCAACAAACATATAGGTAATCTCCTAACTCTGGACCCCACACAGTGTGGCTTTGTGAAAGGGAGATCATGCCTGCTCAAACTGGTTGACTTCTTTGAGTCAGTCACCAGGGCTGTGTATGACAGTAAGGCACTGCATACATCCTACATCAATCTGTCCAAGGCTGTTGATACCATTTCACAGTCAGGAATTATGGATGAACCAACAAAACTAGGCATCGATCCCTATATCACTAGGGGGTTTGCAAATTGCCTCACAGATAGAACACACAGTGTGAAAGTAGCGACCTCCAAGTCAGACTGCCAACCAGTCACAAGTGGTGACCCACATGTATCACTCCTGGGCACTCTCCTGTTCAGCATCTAGTTCTCAGGAGTCCAGGACAACACAAAGGAACTCTGGCTGACCAAGTTCACAGACAACTGCAAGTTGGGAGCCATCATTAACTGCACAGGTGATGAAGATATCATACACAAAGGCCTCACTGAGACCACTGACTGATGTAGAAACCATGGCCTGAAGCTTAACACCACAAAATGGTAATGATGGATTCAAAGGACAATCATAAGGCCTTTTTCAGCTATGTTAGGAACCTGGGTGGAAACTCCCAGATATGCTCAGAATTAGTCCAAAATGATACAAAAATCACTGAACCCACAGACATTGCCAACATACTGGCAGACAGGTTCAGTGCAAACTCCCCCCCTCCCCCCCCTAAAGGAGAGATAACTATCCCAGCGGAGTGTAGCCTCCCAGACATCTCAAATGCGCAGGTGAAAGCTGCTCTCTCTAAAGCTAAAAACACAGCATCAATGGGACCGGATGGTGTCCCTGGCTATGTGCTACACGAGCTAAATGAGGAATTAAACCCGCACATAAGGCAGCTGTTTAATCTCAGCCTTACCACAGGATACGTGCCCAAGGAGTGGCGTACGGCAACTGTGGTCCCACTCCACAAAGGCGGTGCCTCTACAGACCCTGGTAATTACCGCCTCATAAGCTTAACAAGTCTAGTCTGCAAAGCTATGGAGAGGATCATAATGGAGCTCATAAACAAAGATATAGGGGACTTTCAGACATTGGACCCGACCCAGTTTGGCTTCGTCAAGGGCAGATCATGCCTTTTGAACTTGGTCGACTTCTTCGAAATAGTCACCAAGGCCATTGATGAGGGAAAGGCAGTCCATACAGCCTACCTTGACCTTGCAAAGGCTTTTGACACAATACCCCACTCGGGTATTGTAGAAAACTTACCAGCTTAAATGTAAACCCATATGTCACAAGATGGGTTGCAAACTGGCTTAAGGACAGAACCCACAGGGTTAGAGTTGCTGGCGCTATGTCAGACTCCAAGCCGGTCACAAGTGGTGTCCCACAGGGCTCGGTCCTTGGCCCCCTATTGTTCAGCATCTACTTCTCAGAAGTACAGGCCAACATGGGAGGACTTTGGCTGACAAAGTTTGCAGACGACTGCAAACTGGGCGCCATAGTAGAAAGTGCATCGGACACGGATATCCTTCAGAAGGGACTCACGGAAACAGATAGCTGGTGCCAGAGCCATGGCCTGAAGTTAAACGCCAAAAAATGTATAGTCATACCCTTCGGGGAAAAACAAGGTAACCCCAAGCTACCATATAGGTGGCAATCCACTAAGCACAGAAGAGGTTATCAGGGACCCTGGGACCCAGGTTGACAGTGGCCTTTCTTTTGACACTCACGTTGCTAAAGTGGTTAGAAAGACCTTCTATATTGCCCACCTGATCATGAAGGGATTCACATCCATATCTAGTGAGGTCATTGTTCCCCTGTACTCTTCACTTATCAGACCAATGATCGAGTACAATGCCCCATTCGGGATGTATCTCACCCGACATCTGCAGCAATTGGAGAGACCCCAAAAGTTCCTCACCAAAAGGATAAAGGGACTCCAAAATCTGTCATATGCTGCCAGATTGAAGAAACTCCAGCTCTATTCAGTCGCATACCGTCTGCTCAGAGGTGACATGTGCCTGACATACAAGGCCATGTCCAACCCGGAATTAATGGACATGCTCCACCTCAAAAATCCAAATCCACCAAAACCACTAGAGCAAGCGACTTAAACCTTAGCATGGATATAAATAGGATGTGCTGGAGGGATAGATTTATCACTCAGAGACTCCCTATGCTGTGGAATAAAATCCCGGTCCATGTGAGGCAGAGCACCTCGCTGGCTCTGTTCAAGAGAAATCTTGACCTGTGGATGGGAGATCGTAGGTTTACCCCAGGAATCATCTCTGTGTCACTGCTGGACAGAGGCACAACAAACTAATGGGCACAGTATTTTTTCATATAAGGGGTGGCGTAAGCCACAAAACTTTGGGCTAGGCTTATAAATGCCTTAGGGCAGATAGCCTAGTATAAACCTATGAACCTATGAACCTATGAACCTAAAATGCATTATTAGCCCCATTTGGTAAAATCCCAGTTCCCACTAAGTACCACATCAATGGGAGCCCACTGAACACTGTAGGCATTATAAGATATATGGGGACACAGGTTGACAGTGACCTCTCCTTTAACCACCACATTTCCACTGTGGCCAGAAAATCCTTCTATGTGGCACATGTCATTACCAAGGGTTTTGCACCCAGGAAGAAAGATGTCCGTCTCTGTGTACTCATCCCTCATTACACCAATCATCAAGTATAATGGCCCATTTGGCATGTACTTCACTAGACACCTGCACCAGCTGGAGAGGCCACAGAAGTACCTCACAATGAGGATCCTAGGCATTAAACCCATGTCCTACACACACAGACTCAAATGACTCCAGCTATTCTCTGTCTCATATAACCTACTTAGAGGTGATCTCTGCTTGACTTGCAAAGTCATGTCTGAACCAGCTCATTTACAAATACTACATGTAAAGACATCCCAATCTCTCTGCACCACACACTGCAGAGACCTCAACCTCATTACCACAATCAACACAACATGCTGGAGGGACAGGTTCCTCATCCAGAGATTCCACATGCTTTGGAATTGACTTCCCATACATGTCAAGAAAAGCACCTAGATGACCCTGTTCCAGTGAGATCTTGATAAGTGAATGGGTAACAGAAAGTTCACCCCATCGCTCTACTAAATGGGGGCATTGAGAACTAACATCAGGTGGCACAATGGCAGGGCACTTCTATGGGCTAGGCTTTTAATGGCTCCTTGGCCATTAGCCTAGTAGACACCTATGAACCTATAATGGGACTGACATCAGCATGACTGATAAAGTAGGCCAGTGAGTGGGTAACTTATCAAAACACTTCTTCCTACAAGCATACACACACAGTTATATATCCACACACACATTTGCCAGATCTGAGAGTAGAACCCCTGCCTATTTAGTTATTTGTACTACAGTGTTATGCAGTTATCACATGTGATACAGAGCTTACTGGACTGACACCTGACCAAAGGTGGTGATAAGGGGAATGACATCAGCATGACTGATAAATTATGCCAGTGGGTGGGAAACTTATCAAAATACTTCTTCTTACAAACATATACATACAATCATTTGCCAGATTTGAGATTAGAACCCCCATCTAGCTAGTGATTTATACTATAGCATTATACAATTATTACACATGGTACAGAGCTTATTGGGCTGACAACCAGTCAAAGGTGCTGATAAGGGGAAATACATCAGCAGGAGTGATAAAGTAGGGCAGTGGGTCAGAGACTTATCAAAATACTTCTTCTTACAAACATACACACACAATCATTTGTCAGATCTGAGATTAGAACCCCTGTCTAGCTAGTGATTTGTACTATAGTGTTACACAGTTATCACACAAACTAAAGAGCTTATTGGGCTTACAACTGGCCAAATGTGCAAATAAGGGGAATGACATTAGCAGGAGTGATAACGTCGGGCCCTGGGAAGTTTTGTGGGTGAAAATGGCCTAAAACTGTTTCACCTACAAACACACCCCCTTCATTCTCACATACACAACTGTCTCACACACACACACACACACACACACACACACACACACACACACACACACACACACACACACACACACACAATTGCCAGTATTGAGATTAGAACTCTGACTTATCTAGTTATTTGTATTACAGTGTTACACAGTTATCACTTGTGCTACAGAGCTTATAGGGATGATTGGTGTCCAATGGTACTTCTAAGGTGAATGAAAGCAGCAGATCATGTGGAGTAGGGCAATTTGAAGTGTACTGAGTGGGAAGAGTCTTCTAATACTTGTACCTATGGAGGCACACACACATACACACACACACACACACACACACACACACACACACACACACACACACACACACACACACACACACACATGATGTGATATTATAAACTCAACCTCAGTACTGTTACACAATGGGGCTCACCTTTTATGCCGGCATGTGCAACTGTTTACAACTGGTATGCCACTGTCCACAGTAGGACACCACTGTATGCCATTCAGGGTATCCGTGTGTGTGTGACTTACTCTGTCTGTATCCCCCTGTGTCTCTCTCTGTATCACTGTCTGTCTCTCAGTTCCTCATATCTATGTATGTGTATGCTTGACATATGTTATCTGTTGCCCTTAGATATATATATATATATATATATATATATGGCAACAGATCCAGTTATATCACATATGAACCACCTACAGCTAGCTGATGGACATTCTGTCTGATGTGTGTGTGTGGGGACAGTTGAGGTGTACATAGCTGTCTGTATCCATGGACATATAAACAAAATACAGTCATATATTTCAATGTGGGTTCCAACATGTCCTGTGATTCTATAAGTATAGAAGCATGCCCAGTGTAATCTTCTATAGTTAGGGTGGGACTCTATTCCAGTGATAGGTGAACTCCAGTCCAGGGTTTTTTGTGCTACAACCATACCTCTCAGGAGTACACAGGACTTTCTTCAGGGTTCTTGTTTTGTTTTCCAGACATTTTCTGACATATCTGTAGTTTGAAACTGTAATGTGTTGTGTCATTACCTTGTGCCAGACATCCTCAGATCATCACAGTGCTTTACCAGAGGAATACTAGCCGTATGATTCATAGACCAATATTATGAGGGCAGCTATGTAAATTCTTGCCCAACAAGGTCATTTGTAAGGTGTGGCTACAGCCAGTGTAGTAATGACTTACAGCTGTGTAAACAGTCCAGCAACCTGATGATATACTGGATGGTGATCTCCTGCTTGTGTGTTATCTTTCTAACCTGACATGTCATATCCTTGTGTGTGCATACCTCTGACCTGTACATTTTTTAGCAGCATGTCCAGGTGTTTTCCTAGAGGTTTCATCCTTTCTATGTAAACTTGTGTTTTTATGGTAAGTTAGTTACATATAATTAAAGTGTGAGGTTACAAAATAATACAGCCATTACTGTTTCAGAAAACATAACCTTCAGACCATTCCTGCTACTGCAAACCCCTCACCCTACCAATTTTCTCAGTATGTAAGTGTGATATTTACAACACATGCCTATCATTGTGCCTTTGTTCCACTTTTATTTCTGCCCTTGTCCAGACATCTTGCTGTCAGAGGTTGGGAGTTATGGGTGTGGGTAAAGAGTGCATTCAACTGTGCAGGCATGTCCATTATTTGTAAAACATAAGAAAAAGGATTATTGATAATGGCCACTGGCAACAGTACCACAAAGTACTTATATTCACAGAAGCCTTGGCACCTCTGCTATACATCCTTCAATATATCACTAATATGGGTAGTATATCCCACATAGCACTGTGACTTCCAGGTATGGCAGTGGCAAAGCAGTGGGTGTCACCGACATGCATAACAGTTGGCACTGCAGTTATCTGCACATGGCCCTGTCAAAGTCAGCACTATATCTAGGGCAGTACAAGATGACTGCCAGGAGAACATGCTGGCCAGATCCAGACAGTATTAACCACACATACACATAGCTCATTGATGCCTGCATACTGTGGACAGGCAACATGTTTTCATGTGTATTGTTGCAGCCCTGCCAGTGTGTGCTATGCTGCTATTCCCATGCAAGCATATATGTTACTGCATTTGTGCAGGTATATGGGGGGGTGGCACACCTGTCAATTGTACACATTTGCACAGACTGTGCTGATATTTGCTTTACATTTTGATTCCATTTACCATACTATTGTGCCCTGTCTTGGGGACTGGAGGCATATCAGTAAAGAGCCCAGGTCAGATTGTACTGGCATACATTTGAGTTTCAGACTTCTTACCCTTCATAGCCTTACTGCAAATGTGAGTCCTGCTGTGCTATCACTGTGTGAGTCTGTAGGGGGTTAATTCAACATCGCCACCATTTGTTTGCCTTTACCAGACATTTCTCTGTGATTTTCTACAGCTGACCTGCTGTGTGGGTGTGAGAAGTAGCTATGGGACCTCCACCCTGACAACCAATGCCTGTGACCCCTGACCACCCAGTTAGTTGTCCCCAGACATATACTGCAGTGGGATTTGCCACCTTGGTTACTACTTCATAGTGTCTGTTGGCCAGTTTTGGCCAGACATTTCCTAGTATCCCACATAGCTATCAGTTGTGTGCTGCTATCCCAGTAGGCCACCCCATTCCCTTGCATGCATGGAGCATTACCATAGATATGCTAGCAGAAAATACTATTCCATTCATTTATTGTTAAGAAGACTGACTTACCTTGTGCTTGCGGCAGTTGTGATGATGGTGCTTGAGGGCTGCCTAGGTTGGATGCACACAGTACACTGCTTAAACCTGGTAAGTTACAGGTAAAGTAATGTGTGTGTCATCAATTTTACTGTGTGTGCAAGTCAGAGAGAGATGTCAGTCCCTGGGGTCCCAACATTGCCAGTGTGTGTGTTATGCATTGCCTTTTTGCCAAGGTGTGAGCATACTGGGCACACCTCCTTCTGCCTATGGGAGGAGGCTCAGGGGCCTCCTCCTGTTAGTCCCTTTGTGCCTGTGGGAGTTTTGGCAATGGTGATGGGCTGTGTGGCCCTTCCCTGTGCTGTTCCTGCTGCAGCTGTTTCTGCAGGATCATATTGTGTAGCATGGCACATACTATGAACATGTGTGCACCTGTGGCTGGAGTGTACTGCAAGGCTCCACCAGATATGTCAAGGCAGCAGAACCATAACTTGAGCATCCCAAACACATACTCCATAATGATCCAGGTTTGTGTGTGTGCCTCATTACGGCATTCTTGTGTGGGTGTGTGTACATTTCTGATGGGTGTCAGATGTGGGAGCCATGATAGCTTCCAGGGCTGCCACCACACACATTCATGATAATGCCCTGGGCATTGCACACCACCTGGCAGTTGATGGAGGAGAAGCCCTTGGGATTTATGTAGACCCTACCCTGTTCACTGGGTGGTGCTTTGATGTGGATGTGCATGCAGTATATGGCACCCAGTACCTCTGGGTAGTCTGCTACACAGCGGAATAGACACATATTGCTGGTCCTCTCCTCACGGGTGTTGGGGAAGTAAATGTGCTCACTGGCATGTGGTAGCATGTCATTCAGGTGGAGTACCCCAGATGCAGATGCCTGGGAGACCCCCATGATGTCCCCAGTAGGTCTTTGGAAAGTATCTGTAGCTAGAATTTGTAAGGCTACACATACCTTGGTATCCACTGGGATGGGTTCTCCTCTGTTGGTTCTCGCTCTGAATTGAGGCCGGCACAGCTCAGTGATTTGCTGAAGTATCTCAGTGTCCACCCTGTTACACTCTACTATCTGGAGATCAAGTAACCCTTGGTAGGTTACGCTGGGTCTGAACACTCTACTCCTCCTCCTTGGTCTGTGGCAGTTGTCAGCATTATCCTCCTCCCCGCCGTCAGCCTCTAGCACATACTGATGGATCAATGCAATGGCAGCCCCTAACATTTTTTCCAGTTAAAATTCCCCCACATGTATACACCAATGGTGCAGAGTTTGTGGGAAAAAACAGACTGTAAGGTGTTTCCATACTTTACACTGTTGTGCTGCAGATGCTGCCTGTATGATTGGCTGACTATGATACAGTCCAGCTGCCACCTATATTACTCATGGCTTTAGTTTGGCCACTGCAAGTGTTAGAGGCATTAGTGGTAATTTGTACATGATTGCCTTTGTTCTGCTCTTGCCCTTTTTTAATTATTTTTTTACTTACATCTCCTCCCATATTCAGCTTTCAGCCACCTGCCATCTGTATCGTTGTGTGCTGTGCATGGCCCATTGTGATTTGAAAGAGTCCCATATTAGTGATTTCTACTTCATTTCTCCTTTATTGTGCTGTTGCCCTTTATTTCTTTTTTTGACAACTCCTCCCATTTTCAGCTATGTAGCCACCTGCCAGCTGTATTATTGTGTGCTTTGCATGACCCATTGTAAGTTGCAAGAGTCCCATATTTGTGATTTCTACTTCATTTCTCCTTTATTGTGCTGTTGCCCTTTATTTCTTTTTTTGACAACTCCTCCCATTTTCAGCTATGTAGCCACCTGCCAGCTGTATTATTGTGCGCATTGCATGGCCCATTGTGAGTTGCAAGAGTCCCATATTAGTGATTTCTACTTCATTTCTCCTTTATTGTGCTGTTGCCTTTTATCCCATATTGCTGATTTGTACTGCATTTCCTTGTTTTGCTATTTCCTTTCTTTTTTCCTATATTCTTCCAGTTTAAGCCCCGGCATGCCACACAGACCCATTTATCTAGTGTAAGCAGCAAGAAATGACCCTCCCCTGGGTGCGAGCATGCTCCTCAGTTCATAGAATAAGAGTATACAGCCTCAGACACATACCCTCGCTTAGCTGTGCTTAGCTAAGGAAAACCCTGGCAACGGAGCTCCAATGTACTTATAGCAAGCATGGCACACCCCCTTTTTATATTAGTTGCTCCTCTTGCCAACATGATCGTGTTACAGCACCTACATGGTTAGGTACAGTGTGACACTTAGAAGAATTTTGTGATTCATTATAAGTCCCATCATTAACATACCCCACTGCCTTAATCCGTAGTTACTGAACTAAACAAGAACCTTCCTCCATAGCAACCACTGTTCCCTGACATTGTTTTGATTCTGTTTGCCATTGTGTATAATGGCAAAATATAGGTTTCCTTTAAAATGGACTTTTCCACTTAATATTTTTATTTTCCCCACAATCCCATTTATGCAGCGCTTCCCTATGTTTAAACGGCCAAGGTCAGCCAAAAATAAAACTTCTATTTTTTAAAAATTAAACACTTTAACATGCCAGTGGCCATATATTTCACAAGTGGCATACCTACAGATTAGGGTACATGCTTTTATTGCAGCTGACATGGTTCTGTTTCCATTTTTGCAGAAATGTATTTAGCTAGTAGCCGAATACATTTCTGCAGCTTACGCTGTTCCTGCACTATTAGCTATCTGCTTCCTGGATCACTATTTTACCTCATTTGCATGTTTTTCACATCAAATGAGGTAATTAGTATCCCACATGGGTTTCTGTGCAGGAACCATGTAGGGACATCAGTGCATGTCAAAATTGCTTGTTCCTGAATCGCTTGGCGGCCATATTCCATACAGGAGTGGCTACACTGCTCCTACATAAAAACGATCATTTCATGAATCCTGGATTTGGAGATTTCTCACTGTCACTGAAGAATGAAAAATTAGAGTATTATGAATGTATGAAAATGGTAGGGTATAGGGGAGGGTTGAAACTGTTGAAAAGTGATTGCTTTACTGCTCTGAATGGATTTATGATACTGCATTTATTAGTATAACACAAATTCATTCAGCTAGACTGAGATTGTACTTGTGTTTATAATTATTGGGTTTGTTGCCTTAGTTTTTTACAGAAGGATGACAAGTCCACATGGTTATTGTTGTATAGTTTGACTTGATCATTAAACAAATGTTTTTTTGTGTATAAATGTTGTCTTTTTCACATGCGGTAATCACGCAAAACAAGGGATCAAGGCAGAGAAAGAACTATTTTAACCATGAGAAAAATTCACGTCCTTATGGCAGTCCTTAGGGCATATGGAAGACATCTGTTTGGCAAAGTGGTACCTAAACAAGCTGAAAGGACCAAAGTCTGCAATCAAATTGACCGGGACATTAATGCAATGGGTGTCAGAAACTGCACATTAACACAATGCAAAAAGATGAGAAATTATATTGTAGAAGCAAGGCAAATTGCAATTGACTATACCAGTACTGCGGGGCCTCCAAGAATTTTCTCAGTTATCCCATTAACACCAGATGAGGAATATCTCCTCTCCATCCATGGAAATGACTTTGACACAGACAATAATAACACTGAAATAATCAGAGGTGGTTGGACACTGGCAATTACAGATGTCTGCAGCAGCAACACTCGTCTGCCCATGAAGACTGGTTTAAAAAATGAGCATATATTTATATAAAGAAATGAATGCTGACAGGAAATGGTCACATAAACCCCATATCAATTAGTATTAATAGGTAAGCCCACCATATAAAAACAGAAGACAGTGTGTGTGGTAAGCTTCTCACCCAGCTCCTTAATAAACGATAATGTAAGCTATTTCTTTATTTGTAATGTTTTAAAATAATTTTTGCAGGGTCATCAGCAGAAACAAACTGTTTCACTATACCATACATTTGGAGGACATCAGCAGCAAATTGTCCATTGGTGATGATGATGATGCTGATGATGCTGATGATGATGATGATGATTGATGATGATGATGATGATGACGATGATGATAAAATAGTTATATTTATGAGGCAGCCTGAGGGCAGTGGCACTCAGTCTGCAAGTTTAATGGCAGGATCCCACACTCAAAGCATGTTGGTAACTCAACAGGAAGTGACAGTGCATCACAAAGTCAAGCACATACTGACATTACACTCACACATTTACAGGAAGAGAACCCCTGCAGCTCTACACCAGTATCTCCAAACCCAGATGGTCACTTTGAGGATGATAGCAGGCATTCAGAGGTAACATTTTTCACTGTGACACCTTTAAGGGAATCCAGTTGTAGCTATTTATTACAACTACCGTAGGAAACATGAAAAAGCATTGGCTTCCCTGCAGCAAATGTGGCATGACATTGTTAGGGCTCAGAGTATTGCTACAGAGACTCTACTGAACATTATCTTGAGTTCTAAAGGGTATGTGTGAGGAGTTTCAGAGTAGGAATAATGCCATGATCACACTAATTTATAGTTTGGTGGCACACCAAACATCTGTGGCTGCCTCTGTTTGTACACCACTTAGGACTTACCATACTCAAGCAAGATTTATCCTTGAAAAAGGAAGAGGATGGGGTACTTCTGAATATGTGGAGGCAGATCATGAGAGACTACAAGTATTTCTCAAGAAAGTACTGTAATTAACTGAGGAAAAGTAATGCAACAGATTTCATGCAGACCATATCAGTGTTACTAGAACCTCTCATTTGAGGTCTTGATCACATTTATGCACCACTGTTGGGTAAGTGACTGCAGGATCACCTGCATGAAGTAGGTCACAACATCACACCACCTCAACATCCAGTTCTCATGACAACTGCTCTTCAAAATCCCTTCCACTATAATCTAGCCTATCTTTAGCCAAAGTATGAGAGGGTGATTTCTGTTTCTTCCTAATTTTAACTCTTTAAAAAGATCAGGTTAATAATGTTTTGCCATTCAAGCACCTGGGCTATAAAATCAACCTGAGGGGGAAAAATCAAAAGCAATAAGTGATGAAAATAGTAAAAGCACCAAGCACATACTGCTAATTGAGGTAACGATGTGAAAATGTGCTAATCATATACACATTTGTCAGAGGGAGGGGGAGAAGTTACACATGTTGTCCTCACAGATTGGTCCATGATACCAGATTGGTCCATGAAGGGGACTGGAGAACAGCCAGTGTCACTTACAGTACTTATGGTTCCATAGTGGGATGATCTGGTGTATTAATGAGGTAACAGCTGGAAAGAAAACATCAACACACAAATACAAATTAGAACATACATATAAAACACCCCATATCTAGTCTTCAGACAGATGTTGGCCAATCTTGTTTCATATCTGGAGATGCTATGTAAATTATTAAAGTGGAAGTTGATTTAGAAGGTGGTATAGTTGGATTCTGTGGATCTTTTGCTAATGCTTCATCAGATTCATCCTTTATCTAAATATTCTTACAGGGAGTGTCAGAAGATGGTATAAACATTATATAGGGGGCACAGAAGAAATAGTAGAGAATTGCTTATAAGAATTGCGTTAAAACATGCTGTCAGGTAAATATCTGGACAGAAATTAAGTGCTCCAATTTTATGGGAGAGTGCTTATGATGCTCATAGACATAAATTACCAACTCAACAATAAGCATTCCACTTACCCATTCTATTTTACATTGAATAGCTAGAGTAGAGGTACATGCTACACTAAAACCCACAGGAAGAGAAGGGATAACAAAGAACTTGGGGAATACTTGTTGTAAAAATACTAGTCCCTAGTCTTTCTAAGTTAACTATTTCCAAGATGTTTAACCAGAAGCTTTCATGGTTTTGGTGTTCTATCATGTGCTTCATCATGGAGTTCTTTTGGACTTTTGCTTGGACTTCCGACATGCGCTGAGCTATCCTTCTTTTTAGTTCATTAATTGTTTTTCTAACATAGCAACTTGGGCATTTCTTACAGCTTGCCATGTACACCTCTGACTCCATGTTACAGTCACTGTGGGTGATGATTTGGTCTCTTCTGCCCATGCTGGGACATTTAAAGCTATTGGTGCTACTCATTAGATGGTAATAGTTGCAATCAGGAGGTCTGCATTTGTAGGTCTCTTTTTGTAACCTGTAATCTTTAATCTTTCTGCTTTCCACATAGTTTCTAATGTTTCATGCTTTTTTAAGCACAAATAAAGGGTGTCCTGGCAGTATGTTGCTCAGTTGTCTATTCTCAGAGACAATTACCCAGTTGTTGATTATGGTCTTCCTGATTTCCATATAGCCCTGGTTAATGTCAGGGCCATGCTTTTGTCCTATTTGGGTTCTAGGAGGTTGCATATCCTGTCCCTGTATTGTCTCTGAGGTCTATTTATTGGTAACCAGGAGGCCAGGGTCATCAGTCATCTTGAAGTCCTTCACAGACTGTAAAATGGTTGAGAGCAGTCTCTTGCATTGGACTCTAGTTAGGAAGTTTCTTTATACTTATGCCATATTTTGGAGAAATCTAGGAGAAATGTTGGAGTTCTTGCTACTGTTATTCCTTGGGAGTTTATGACCTTTCTTTTAATGTCTCTGGGGTGCATGCTGTTGCTTTTAAGAGGAAGGTTAACTCTTGTCAGTTTCCTGAATATGTTGTTGCTTGACCTACCAGTGGAGGGGTCCTTAACAACTGTGAAGTCCAGAAAAATTAACTCTGTCTTTGTTGTATTGGGTTGTGTACCTCAAAATCAATGTGCAGTCATTGATATGTTTGAAAACAATCTGAACTGTTTCCTTCTCAGAAGACAAAGATGTCATCTACAAAGCCTAGATAACTGCTGATCAATGCAGAGAGTGGGAGATTGTTGACAAAGTCCTCTTCCCATATCCCCAAAGGTGTGCTGGCTAAGCTTGAAATAAATTATTATTCAGGAGGACCTTTAGTAGCCTGATGAAAACTTCTGTTTCACCTGGGAGGGATCCCCACATGTGGTTGTTGGCATGCATGACTGCTCGTATGCAGGAGTCATGTAGAAGCACTGTATACAGTGCCTCTACATTGAAAGTCACAAGGATGGTATTAGCTGCTACACTGATGTCCTTAATCTTGTTGATGAAGTCAAGGGAGTCCAGTATGAAGGACTTGTTTTGCTCTACCAAGGGTTTAAGTTGAATCTTTAGGTAGCTAGAAATAAGTTCTGTGATGAACCATCCACTTACTATGACAGGTTTATGGGGGGAGGGGTCAAAGAGGTTTTTGTGTGGTTTGACATGCTGAAAAATTGGGAAAATTTAGGGCAAGGATCAATCAGGAGGTCCAGTAGTTTGTTGCCAATTAGTCCTTCCTCATTGAGGTTGGCGAGTTTTAGTTATATTTCCTCATAGGGAGCCCATTTATGGATAGTTTTAATAATCCAAGTTGTTTAACATTCCCATTATTTGTTTTGATACATTGCAGTATTTGTGACTATGATCCTGCCATCCTTGTCTGCTTTCATAAATCTCCTTGATTTATCTTTCCTGAGTTTCAGAAGGACTATCTTTTGGAGATGTGTGTGACTCATTTGATTCTGGACTACTGCAACTTAACTGTGACAGTTCTGTTACCTACAATCTGACATTCAGAGCCATACTAGATGGCACAGTGGTGCAGCAGTTTGCATTTTCACCTCACAGCAACAGGTTCTTTGGTTTGATTCTCAGCTGAGGTGTCTTCTGTGCAGAGTCTGCATGTCCACCCTGTGTTGGTTTGATCTGGTTTCCTCCTGCATTACAAAGACGTGTCTAGAGCATTTCTCCTTGGGCCTCTGCTGAAGCTTGCATTGTTTCAACTCAGACTTTTCTGGTAAACAAATGTTCAATAAGAGAATGTTTAACTTGAAGGGGATACATTATTTAAAAAGTAAATGGGGGCTTAGGATACTTATCAACTGTATGCATTTTATTCCTGTAATGGTACTGCTTAAAACCTCTTGGAAACTGAGGAATGAAATCTGTAAGACATAACATTAGATTGCAATCGTTTAACACTAATGTTCTATGCATTGTCATTCTTAGAGCTGAAAGTTGCCTACATTGTCAATGTCAAAGTAGTAATACGCAAGTTTTCATGGAATCATTATTTAATACATTTTATATTGCAATTAGCAACCTGCCAAGTGAACAAGCACTGCTGCCACTTCACCCTCACCTTTGCACAAATGATATTTTTTTGTATCTGAAGTCACTGATTATAGTGTATGATAAAATAAACAAATCTGATGTGCAGTACTTCTCCAAACAACATACTTTAATGTAACAAAAATTTGAATACTATAAAAACAGTATGATACATTTTCATTTAAATGCAAGGTATAAACTCATGTTAATTACTGAATTAACAGTTTTTACAAATTATATCACATGAGGACATTTAGTATATGCATACTTAAGTCCACCACTTCAACAGAATTTAATGTGCAACACAGTTAAAATTGTGATTATTATTTATATGATGCCTTTCAACATCACTGACCAGGAGTCCGTGAGCACACTCAGGCATATTGTTTTCAAACAATAGTATGAGTAACTGTTCAGAAATACAATAAATAAATAAATAATTTTAAGATGAGAGTGAATGTCAGATAACAGTGACAGCAGATCAAGTACCACACAGCATATCCCATAGATATCACTGCAAGCATCATGCTGTATGTTTTTTTTTACAGTAAAGGAAACACTAACCTGAATTTCATGATTCATAGTTCTACACTAGATGCTGCCTCTTTACCTGTGCAGCTGTATGCCGTGCATAAGTCTGCCTCACTGGGTCCCTTAATATTGCTGTCAGCTCATTATCATTACTCATATGTGCAGTTGAACTGGGAGCTGCAGTGACTGCATTTGTCACTTCACCACCAGACTGGTGCATGATCATGCTATGCAGAATGCATATGCATTAAACATCCTGCATGCAGCAGGTGGGTCATGCTGTAGAGCACCTCCAGAATCACCTAGGCACCTGAAACAGGTCTTCAGGTGGCCAAAGACCTTCTTCATTACAATATGGGTCTGGGACAGGAATGTGTTATAGAGCTCTTCTGCAGCTGTACTTGTATTTCTCACTGGTGTCAGGATACTTGGCTCCAGTGGCTATCCAGCATTACCTGAAAGACTAAAAAAAAAGACCAAAAGAGAAAAGGAGAAGGAGAACAAAACAAAGGAAAAATGTATTCATATTCAGCAATACATTTTGCCATAAATAACTACTTAAACAAAATAAAAATAAAAAAAATAATATATAGATATTTTTTTCCAGTTACGAGCAAGATGACCACTGTGCATCTATTCATGAAGTAAGAGGTGGTGGAGTAAGCTAGTTTGCCAGATATGAGAATCATGTGCACTACCAAGATGCCAGGCAGAGATGTTGGTGATGCCCTCCCATGCATCATACACTACTTGAAATTTCATGGAATGATAACCCTTCCTTTTGGGGTACCACTCAGCCCACGGACCAGAAGGGGCCCTAATTACAACATGGGTGCAGTCTGTCTTACTGAGTACCTAGTGAAATGTGCCATCACATAAAAGGCATATATAGTTCTGGCCCAATCAAGAGATAACACTGGAAAAAAGACAAACTGATCCATATGCACCAAGAGTACATCCAGAAACTGTTGTAGTATAATCATGAGAAAAGCCTGTGAGATCCACAACATGTCTCAGGTCTGTCTCTGGAAATTTCCCATGACAGGTATAGTAAGCGCTATAGATACCTTAGTGTCCACAGGGACAAGAAGTTCATGCATTCTTCCAACACCCCTATGGAGGTCATACATACTCACTAAGACTCTTATTATGTCCTTGTCCAATTTGAACCTATCCAGTATCTCCTGGCTATCAAAGATATAGTGAGTAATTCTCTGCCTATACCTCTTCCTTGGAAAAAAAAAACAACCACAGTCCCCAACAGGAACTATGAAACACAATGACGCAGGAATTATCCTCAATAAAAATAAACCAGGCAAGAGCACAGCTGTGGCTACAATTTTTTATTCCACATCACATTCTGGTACCTTGGTTCCATCAGCCTTCAAAGGAATAATCTCATTTCATTCAGTAGCCATTTTATAGCCCCTTAATTACAGTGCTAATTAATTAAATACATTCAATTCCTTTTAATAATGACTTCAACTACCCAAACCTTAAAGGTGCCTCACATGTATATGAGAAACATCACTCACATATTATGAACGTATTCCACATTTTCCACAACAGTTATACATTTTGTTATATTTAATATATTTAAATTTATTAATATGATGGCTTCTTAAATGTTATCATTTCATTTTTCCACATTAAATGTCCTATACTAATAGTGCCTACCAATATTAAGTGAAGAATTTAAAAACAGATTGGTAAGATTAGAAACAAAAATTATTATCAATTTAGGCACTTTTCATCTTAGAGGGATGAATTTGGAAGTAAATTGGGATTTGTAAGGTTTATGTATGTGTGTGTGTGTCTTTCGGCTTTTCCCGGTTAGGGGTCGCCACAGCGGAACTCCGGTCCGCTAATGATTGGCAGTAGAGTTTTACATGCTGGCTTGCCGGGCCTAACGCACAACCTTCAACGAAGGAACGCCCATTCACGCATGTCGTCACACAGTAGACGCTTTAACTGAGAATCGAACGGGCAATGTCTAACTATAAGGCGACAACGCTACCGCAGCACCACCACCGCAGTTGTAAGGTTTATGTATAAATAGTGAAATACTAGTTTGATAGTAGGCACCTTATAATTGAATTTAAAGAAAGTATGTAGAAAAAATGTAGTAGCATACATAGTCATTTTTAATATGATGAAATTTAAATGAAACATAAATATTGGTAGGCACAATTAGTATAGGACATTTAATGTGGAAAAATGAAATGATAACATTTAAGGAGTTATCATATTAATAAATTTAAACATATTAAATATATATAAAAATTATAACTATGTTGTGGAAAATGTGGAATAAGTTCATAATATGTGAGTGATGTTTCTTATATACATGTGAGGCACCTTTAAGGTTTGGGTAGTTGAATACATTATTAAAAGGAATTGAATGTATTTAATTAATTAGCACTGTAATTAAGGGGCTATAAAATGGCTACTGAATGAAATGAGATTATTCCTTTGAAGGCTGATGGAGCTGAGGTACCAAAATGTGATGTGGAATAAAGAATTGTAGCCACAGCTGTGCTCTTGTTTGGTTTATTTTTATTGAGGAGTATACCTCTTCCTTCTTGACCAGCCAGCACTTCTGGACACAATCAGTTCTGGCTCTGCCAAGACAAGCAACTCACACCTAGAAACAACAAGGCTGGCAGCAAGTGACAGCATTTTTACAGACTGCACATCTGATAGGATTAGTGAGACTCCTCGTTATATAACATATCTGTGGATGGCAGAGAAAAGCAGGAAAAAAATCAACTATGAATCGCAAATAGGCAGGAGAATGTTTCATTAGCATATTCTGGGTTACATCATTTCTCATTTACATCTCATTATGAGTTCATTTGCTTAATTAAGACATCTGCATTGTTTTCTCCATTAGCATAGATAATGGAAGGAATTCTGACAAACAGTATAGAGCTGCACAGTAAATGATGTCAGGAGATTTTCTACTTTACAAGGTAGAATAAAACGTGTAACAGGAGTTGCAGTTGAATGGATACAGATCTTTCAACTGTTCAAAGCAGAACCACAGCTCTCAACCTTCCATTACCAAAATGTGTAAAACTACCTCTCATAATGTGGACCAAGCGAGCAAAATGTGGAGCACTTACCAACAGCTTATGAACAAGTTCAAACAGGAAGGTCCCAGCATGGTTAAACTATGTTACTTTATAAGTAAAATGTTAAATTTTATTTTGTTGAGTTTGTATGATTCAGTATTTATTCATAAGATCATAGGAAGTTACTAGGCTTATGGCCTTGGGGCCCTTACAAGCCTAACCAAGAGTTTATCCCCAGAAAAGAAACCTCAGTCAGCACCTGACATCCCTTTCAATGAGGGAGACAGGTGGAACCCTAGGGACAAATTTGTGGTTTCCCATCCTCTCATCAAGGCTGTGCTTGAAGAGGGTCAGCGAGGTACTCTGTTTGACGTGTATGAGAAGTCTATTCCAGAGACAGGGCAGCCTCTGGGAGACAAACCTGTCTCTCCAGCAGGTTTTGTTGATGTTGCATATTAGATTCAGGCCTTTTGTGCAGGGTAATGTGTGAGGAGTTAGACTTATGGATATGGATCATCTCTAGTAGGGCAGTGTCCGAGATTGCCTTGTAGTTGAGACACAGACCACCCCTGACCAATCTGTACGATACTGAGTAGAGTGATAGTGGTTTGAGCCTGTCCACATAGGATAGGTGTTGGAGGGCATGGATTGTCTTTGTGAGGTATTTATGTGGCCTTTCCAGTTGGTGCAGATATTTGGAGAGGTACATACCAAATGGGGAGTTATACTAAATTATTGGTCTAATGAGAGAGGAGTAGAGAGAGGTAATAACCTCCTTTTTTTCTGGATGCAATCCATTTACTTAAGAAATGAACCTTCTGACCACTGCTGCTACATGATAGTCTAATGTGAGATTGTTTTCAACCTGAGTAACCAGGTATCTTGCCACAGGTTGTGTACCTAGGGGGTTGCCGTTAATGTGGTAATCAGTAGAGGCCATGTTGTTGCCAAATGGTATGATGATACTTTTTTTTTCCATTTAACTTCCAACAGTCCATGACTTTGGCACCAGTCATTAGTTGCTGTGAGCCCATCTTGCAATATGTTAACATCATTTGGGGAGTCAATGACAGCACCCAACTTATAGTCATCCGCTAACTTGGTCAGCCAAAGGCCTTTTGTCTTTCCCTGGATCTTTGCAAAATAGATGCCAAACAGTTGGGGTCCTTGGACAGATCCTTGGGGAACTCCACTAGTGACAGGTCTGTTATCAGAGATGGAGACGCCTATTTTGACCTTGTGGATCCTGTTGGTGAGCCAGTTGGCCACTCACCTGATGAGATAGGGATTTATGCCAAGTTGTGTTAGCTTTTCGATGATGGCCGAGTGGGGTGATTGTGTCAAAGGCCTTGGCTAAGTCAAGGAAAGCTGTATGTACTAACTTTCCCTCATCCAAGGCATTGGCGACAGTCTCAAAAAGTCAACCAGGTTCAACAGGTAAGATATGCCCTTGACAAATCTGAACTGCATGGGGTCAAATGCTTGTAGATTGCCTTCTTCCTTGTTTATGAGATCCATAATAATACACTCTATGGCTTTACAGATCAGACTTGTCAAGCTAATGGGGTGATAGTTTCCAGGGTCAGTAGTGTCACCATTTTTATGCAAGGAGATGTAAATGGCAGTTCTCCACTCTGCTGGAATGAAGCCTGTACTGAGGCTGTGGGTGAATAGGGTGCTCAATAGTAAAGTTAGTTCTTGCTGGATATAGTGCAGCATACAGCCTGGAATACTATAAGGTCCCATGGAAGCTGGGTTCTTTGCCTTGGATAGGGTCTTTAACACTTGATCTACAGAGATGTGAGGTGCTGGATAAGTATCAGGGATGATGAAAGGGCCTTTGGGAGGGAGAGGAGATGAAGTTTGTGCTGAATCTATCTGTTAGCAGATTGGCTAATTCAGCAGGATCAGTGTAAGTGATACCATTAAGTACTAATTTGGAACAGACTTGGGCTTTGCCATGGAGGTTCTTGATGTAAATGAAGAAGGCTTTGTGGCTTCCCTTTGTTTTGAAGGCTATCTTTGATTCATAATTGGCTTTGGAGGTTTTCACTAGTTGTCTAATTTGCTTGTAGAGGCTAAGGAGGGAGACTTTTCCAAATTGTAATTTGTTTCTTTTTACCCTTGGACAACAGTATCTTTCATTTTTTGTAAAGCCTGTTGATAGAGGATGTCCACCAGACAGGTTTGTATTTTCTTGAGGGGCAGGTTTTATTTCTGTTGGATATGGCTGAGTCCATGCAGTTTTACATGTGCTTTTACCATAAATATTACTTTAAACATTTTTTATAATGAATATGTGACAGACCTTTTCAAAATAGCACAATGAGGAACATGGACATATTAAGACTCACAACAAAGCAGCTACAATAACAACCAACTAGACTTGTAGAATAAAATAAAAGTTGCAAAAAAACTGTTAATAGAAAACTATAACTTTAAGGCACAAAACCTCCAGTAAGCACTTTCGTCTCTTCAATTTAGCAATAGAGACTTCTTCAGACTAAGGCAATTAACAACATATACTACTTTTAAACTTAATTTTGCATAACATGCACCAGTTAAAAAATCATCAAATGACTTCAAAATCACATGACTTAAAATACATATTAATGTTTCAACCCTTTCCTTTTTAAATACATAATAAAATCCTCTCTATTATTTAAGCCTGGAGGAAAACAGACATTGAGTCTTACCTGCCAACAATATTCCAACCAACCCAGCTCTTCCTCAGCATTTCTTAAATAGTTAGTGTTACCTAATGCTACCAATACCAACAATTTGAAGTCAACCTTACATTTCTTAGCTTTGTAGTGTTTACTTAGTGCAGTTCTATAATCCCCTATTTGAACTGCATATTTATGTTCATAAATTCTTCTGTTTAATGCACAGGTAGTTCTTCCCACATATAATGTTTTACAATCTGCACATACTATCAAATACACTACATTTTTAGACTTAGAACTAAATATCCCAGGTATCTTTACTACATAATTCTCTACTGTTATCTCACAGGAATCGGTAAACAAATAGTTACACATTTTACAATTATAACATTTAATCATCCCATGTTTACTTGCAGCTTGCTTAGGTTTATTTAATTTGCCTTGACAAAAATTCTTATAATATTTACCTTGCTTCTGTGTAAACTTTGGTCTCCCTCTGATTTGATTAATTATTTCACTATTTGGTCTAAATAACCCCTAATTCCTGCTTACAGCTTCCTTTATGGCATTAGTACCCACACAATTTTGTACTGCCATAACAGTTCTATGGTTGTAAGATGGTCTGTTTTTACTTTTACAATTTCTTTCTATTTTACATTCTCTATTTTTATATTTTCTTGTAAAACTTTCATAGCTTCTAATCCTGGGTACCCCTATATACTATTTTCTTACAGAAATATTTTGCTTCTTGTAAAAAAATCATTATCTTTCTCTGTTAAATTACTGATCCTTGTAAGATGTCCTTTTACAAAATTCATCTTTGTTTGGGGTGCATACTTGTATAATGTAAATACATATTGTTCTGTACTTCTTTTTTGCAGACCTTAGTTAATAGCTTGTTCTTCTCTTTATAATCTGTCACATCCAAAAAGTTGATCTTATTTAAGTCAAACTGATGGGTAAATTTCAAATAGGAACACACATTACTTAAATAATAAATACATTTTCCAATTCTTTTCTGTTTCCTCTCCATACCAAAAAGACAACATCAATAAATATAAACATTTTAATAATATAATTTTTATAATTACTTTCTGGCACATTGGCTACTTCCCATCCATGCATAAAGACATTTGTGTAGCTGGGTGCCAAAGCTGGTCCCATCGCCAAGTCATTCATTTGTACAAAAATCTCTTCATAAAAGGAAAGAAAGTTGTAATTCAATACAATATCAGTCATCTCCATTAATAACCCCACAGTATTATGGGAAAAATCTTTGTTCTTAATACCTCAATTCTCACTGTTTCCATCCCTTCATCATTTGGTATCATCGTGTACAAAGACTTAATGTCTAATGTTACCAATAGGTCATTTTCATGCACTGTTATTTGCTCTATCTTATTCACAAAATCAAAGTTGTCTCTAACATGAGTTCGATTGGTAGGAACTACTGTTAGTAAATGTTTGTCTACAAAAACAGATAATCCTTCTGTCTTACTATTGGCACTGGATACTATGGGT